>NC_134484.1:34410743-34710743 GCF_040206685.1 Ascaphus truei
GAGCAGGAGGAGGGGACAAGAGCAGGGGACAGGAGCAGGGGACAGGAGCAGGGGACAGGAGGAGGGGAATGGGACAGGAGCAGGGGACAGGAGAGCTTCCGCGGTGGGGAGTAGGGAGCCATGTGGGGACCAGGGGGATCGCAGGGAAGGAGCAGAGGGGCCGCAGCATGGAGAGTACTTACCCTCCAACAGAGCTCCAGGCAGAATGGCCGCTCATTGGGGGCAGGCTCATATAGAGCCTGGCCGCGCGCCCACAAAGCCTGGGAGCGCGCGCCATTCAGGAGTCAGGTAGGGGAGTTTTTTTTTTTTTTTTTTTTCAGCGCGAGCAGGGAAATTTCAGCGCGAACGGGGGAATTTAAAAAAAAACACGTGTGCTGCTTGGGCCAATATTTACTCGCCCGGGGGTTGAATCCACCCGCCCCGGGCGAGTAAATGTATACAATTGTCGAACACTGTAGATATATATATATATATATATATATATATATATATATATATACATACAGTATATATATAATCACCATGTATTTATAGTTACAGAAAATACTTGATGCCACAATTTTGGGTTTATTCTCTTTGTGTTTGAGGCTGAGATTTTTAGGCAATGTAGAGTAGAGTTATTGCCCTCACGTAACCATTAATTGCAGATAGTGAAAGAGATGTGTACTGTATGCTGTAATTAGTGTGTTAGCAAACAGCGGTGTCTGTTTTTATGTCTCCCTCATTCTCTGACTAATCACCAGAAATTACTTCTATCTTTTTGCTTTTATACGGACCTTTTGTAACATAGTCGGGCGTTATCTGGTATACAGCAAAGAGTCCAGAGAAATTCTGAGGTGCAAGAGTTAAAGAACAGAAATAAATATATATATATATATATATATATATATATATATATATATATATATACAGTATATCCTTTTACAATTCTTTGGGAGGTATTCCCTTCCAACCCACAATAATGTCTTGATTGTAGAGGGGTGATGATTTCATAGGCTAATTGTATAGAGTTAGCGTTATCCCTGATTCACTCTCCCTGAGAGCAGCACTCTCAGGTTAAATGTGTCACGCAAAGTGTTCTCCTAAGCCTTTAGAAGTAACAATATCAATCCCCATTTTCCTAAATACGTATGCACAATTGGGAGAGGAAACTCACTGTTCAGCATGTGTGTCCCTCTGCTGTCTGTGGGTGGTAGGAATCCTTCGGTGTGCAGTCTGCTCAGAAAGTGTACAACAAAAGACAGAGGTGCCCAATGCTACATCAAATTGACAAAACATACTGTATATGGTAATAAGTATAAAGTTTAAATACTTCAATAATAATAGTAATTGCTTGGTTATTTAGTTAAACCCTTTGGCCAAAGCGTTGGGGAGAGGAAACTCACAGTTCAGCATGTGTGTCCCTCTGCTGCCGGTGGGTGGTAGGAATCCTTTGGTGTGCAGTCCGCTCAGCAAGTGCAGAGAAGTAGATAGTGTTGCGTCGCACCACCAAACAATAAGCAAGGTCTAGAGGGTGACTCCAGAAAAATGACACATTTATTTGATCATAAAAATGAGGTGAAACAGGCCAACATATTTTGACAAAGCGCTTGCCGCCGGAAAGCATGTTGTCCCGTTTTACCTCATTTTTATGATCAAATAAATGTGTCATTTTTCTCTCGACCATTTCTCCTCTCACTCTCCCCCCTCCATCAATGACCCCACTCAATCCCTTCCCCCGCGTGTTTTTCTCTCCCCTTCGTCTCACTCTTACTCCCTCTTTTCCTCACTCTCTCCTCTCACTCTTCTCCCCCTCCATCAATTACCCCACTCTCACTCAATTCAACCTCCTCACACCCATTCTCTCCTCCCCCAACACAGACAATCCCCCAACAAAATACATATAAAATAAGCCCCAGCCCCAAAATACATATAAAAGAACCTCCCCAAATACATATAAAAGAACCCCCACCCCACAAATACATATGTAACTATGTTCCCCCCCCCCCCTCTCAATCGCATATCAGGGCCATCACTGGGTGTTTGTGGTGCACACCTGCTGGTATCAAGAGGGCTGAGTCGTCCGTGGTAACTTCAGGACACAGGAACAGGCTTCTGGTGTCCATACCCCACGTAATACTTAGCAGTGCAGCGCCTCCATCTGCTGTAGGCTCCAGGGATATGGAGCTGATCTCTCACAGTAGAACTGTAACTTCCTCCCCCCCACCCCAATTAGATCACACGCCAGGCAGGAGGTATATTGCAAAACAGGAACGGGTTTATTACTACTCTTATTGCAGTAATACAGGTACTCAGCAGTCACCTGCCGGATCACAGTCTCTTCACTCAGCTATCACTGGAGATAGTCCCTGGACAGTCACTACGGGCCTAGGGCACCCGCAGCCGTCCTAGCTCTTCCCCACCTCCCTAGCAGAGGCAGATGTATAGTCGCTCTATTCCTCCCCGAAGGGAAGAGCACATGGAAGACCCCAATCTCAGGCTCCCAGTCGTGACCTGCCTTCCTCATGGGGAAGGACAACCAACCACCCTTTAGGTGGTCATGCCCTTAAGTACAGCCAGAGGGCGGGCATCCCGTTGGCCCACCCACAACAGGATATGCCACCCCCTGCTGTCACTCAAGCGCAGCACCAAAGGATGAAGGGTGAAAACCCCATGATAACTACTGGCAAACCTGTGAATACCAGGGTTTACTGCCAGCCCATTGGGTAGATTTAGTAGCCAGGGGGTACCCCGCTACACATATAAAAGTATCCCTCACTCCCCAAATACATAAAACCCCCCTAAATACATTAAAAAAAAACACCCCCAAATCAATATAAAAAACCACCCCCCAAATGCATATTAAAGAACCCCCACCCCCAAATTCATATAAACACCCCAAATACATATAAACCACTCCCAAATACATATAAACCACCCCCCAAATTCATATAAACCACCCCCCAAATTCATATAAACCACCCCCCAAATACATATAAAAGGACCCCCCACCCCCAAATATATATAAAAGAACCTCCCAAAAACATACCCCCCCCCCCAAATACATATATAAAAAAAAAAAAACACCCCCCAGCGGCGTCAGTACCGGCAACATTGCCAGTGGTCGGGCCCAACTTGCAGCACCAGCCAGGCCCCCAACAGCCACCAGGCACCGGGAGACACCTGTCCCGGCTCGCCCCCCCCTGTCGGCGGCCCTGATATGAGGAACTAGTCAAATTCCTGGTGTAAGCGTCTTTTGACCATGGGCAAGTTACTTTTTCTCCCTGTGCCTCAGGCACCAAAAACATAAGACTGTAACCTCATCAAAGCAGGCACTGTCTGTAAAAAGTCCTGTGCGCTGCATTCTGCGCACTTTACTGTCATTGTGAAGCGCTTTAAGTGCCATTGGGAGAAAAGCGCCACATGAAATAAAGCTGTTATTATTACTACAAAACAATATTAACTTTGAGGTTTAAAATATACAGACTGAATTCATGTTACATATAATTGATATAACTGTGTTGATTTGGAAAATTGAGCTTGTTGATTGCTTTGTTTTGCTTGTGTACATTATTATACAGTATCGGTATATATAAACTTATGGTCCACAATAAAAAAATTTAAAAAAATGCCACTTTGCAAGGATTGAGCAAGTTACCGTACAAATATCTAAGTACACGTTTAATTTGCAGTCCCACCTACACAGTGACGAATTTCCAAATTTGCCGCCCCATGGCACTTACCTGTGTCTGCCGCCTCCTTGGGGGCGCCCTCTTGCTCCTTTGGAATCCCAGCGTCAAATGACACTGCGACGTCACCAAAGTAGCTTCGCAAGGCGGCACGTTGCCAAGGAAAAGCGACGTCATGACGTCATTTGACTTCGCGACGTCACGTGGTCATGGCAACGAGACGCCGTGTGATGTCACCTTGGGGGCGTCCGTAGTGTCATGTGACGGCGGGATTCCAGAGTAGAGCAGCATGGCGGCAGAAAGGAGGCAGCAAACACTGGCAAGTAGCTTCCTATTAGGTCCGATAGGCCTGACAGTACAGCAAAATTATATGCCCCAAATGGGCCTTATAGGAAATCTGACACTGCACCTACAGCCAAAGTTAACTAGTGGCAATGATACAGTTTGTTTAATCGGTTAAACTTACAGGTGCTCAATACATTTTATATTCAAAGTGGACGAGTCACAATTTTAGATAACATATTTGAAAGTTTGTCCTTCAAATATTGCTCAACATTGTAACCTTCTGCATATCCTAATTGTAATAACTGTTTATGAACAGGCACGGTAAGGACATGGTATGTAGATGAATATAAAAGCATTATCACTGGAGTGGAGGATGTAAAATAAATAATGAAACACCTTTCTTGTTTTGTAAAGTTAAACAAAATATGTCCCCCATCGATGATTTACAAAGTAAATCAATAACATATCACGGCCATTTCAGGTGTTCACTTTGTGTACACCTGTAGGTACAGTAGGACTGCTCTATCCTAACAAACACATTTTGGATATCTTTAATTTCTTAGTTGTGGGCTTTGATACCCAAGAGGGTGATGTATTAAAGCAATTTGAAGCAACATTGATAGAAAAGTGCTCATTCTGATGTTGTGCAAATGATATCAAGGTACGTACAGTAGCCTCAACTTTGCTATGTGCACTTCAACTTGCTATATGGAAAGCGTGAATAGTTGGAGAAGGAATAAAATTGCATGGTGCACCTAATGTATCAAATTCCATTGGGATTAACCCCTTTCTGCCAGAGGCATCTGCAATAAATTGTAGGTCATAGTGGCAGAAAAATAGTTAATAACTTCCACATATTATTGAAGGATACTAGATATATTTAAAATTCCTTTCACAACCTATTGTCATTAATGACCTTATAGTCATAAGTATACAAAAATAATGAGGTTACATTCTTTGTTTTAGGAGCTGTATTCTCAGTCCTACGATGCAGTGGGTGTGATGTTTGCTTCCATTCCTGGATTTGCTGATTTTTACTCCCAGACTGAAATGAATAACCAAGGTGTTGAATGCCTGCGTTTGCTAAATGAAATTATTGCAGACTTTGATGAGGTAAATATCATTTTACACAGATGGATAGAAGATCTAAAACTTCTTTGTAGCACAAAATACATCTACCATTAAAAAATATATATCCTGCATTATTAAACTGTTCTATGTATCTATCATTGGTATTGCCAGGCAATAGTCTGCTGTTCATTGTAGCACTGAATGTTCTCATCAGGTCTGTGTAGGACCTGAAATCGTGTGTCTCCCATGTTCCTGGAAAATAAATGAGAATTTAACATAGAGACTGTAGGTAGAGCTTTTGTTCTCAATACTGGAAGAGATCCTTCTGCTATTGTATTTTTGCCTAAATTGATTACTTCATCTATGTGGCCCAAACATGGGAATATGCACTGTAAAGATATCTTCCCCATGCTGAAGAAATAAACTCAATTCAAATGAATGTGGCTGGAATCTTCATCAGTACAGAGAAGATGTTTCCATAACACATTGAATATGTGCCTATTAGAGATGAGCAATTTTTTGTTGTTGCAGATTTGGATCTTCCTTGGTTAAACCGGTTCCTTTGGTCCACGGATCAGTCTCAAAACGGCCAATCCACCGGTTCAGATATTTTTTTCCCCCAAAGACCGAGAGCAATCCAAAATCCTTTGCCAGATGGTTAAAATTCTGGGGAGGGAGAGGAGAGGGTAGAGGGAGAGAAAGGGAGGGAGAGGGAGAGAGAGGGAGGGAGAAGGAGAGAGAGGGAGAGAGAAGGAGAGAGAAGGAGAGAGAAGGAGAAAGGGAAATGGAGGGAGGGAGAGGGAGAGAGAAGGAGAAAGGGAGGGAGAGAGGGAGGGAGGAAGAGAGAGAGGGGGAGAGAGAGGGAGGGAGAGAGAATTTGAAAGGGAGGAAGAGAGGGAGAGGGAGAAGGAGATAAAAGGAGAGAGGTGGGAGAGAGGAGAGAGAAGGAGAAATGGAGGGAGAAGGGGAGAGGGAGGGAGGAAGAGAGAGAGGGAGGGAGAGAGGAGGGAGGGAGAAGGAGATAGGAGAGAGAAGGAGATAGGAGAGAGAGAGAGAGAGAGAGAGAGAGAGAGAGAGAGAGAGAGAGAGAGAGAGAGTGAGAAAATTGAGTTTGCAAAGCTTTTGACATTTCTAAAGTCTATTTCTCTAAAGTCTATTTCTCTAAAGTCTATTTTCTACTATATTTCAGACAAAGACAGCCAGATTGGCCGCTTTGGTGGATGTAGAATAAGTCTTTCAGGGTTATATTTACTTAGAGTGCACTGTGCCATAAAACATCATCAAACGAATAGACAGTACAGTGTTTTACAGAACTGCAAGGTATATTCTGGCATACTGTAGCACTGCTTAGTAAATATGAGTGCTTCATGCTTGTTTTCCTATTATGAGATCTGGTCTGATATTTGTGCCATGCTGTTTTTAGCAACCATAAGAGATCACAAAGATGTGTTGTGAATTTCTCTGAATCCCATGATGTACTGCCATCTACTGGGCTAACCAAGCCTTCCCTAATCCATAGGTGCTTTCCTAATCTGTACACATTTCTGATTAATCATCATTAATAAAAGTGTAAGGTGTTTGTTTGGCATAGCTTCTAATTTCAATTCCCAGTTTAGATTATTTTATTTATTTTTGGCTCATTTGTATACATTTGGGATAAAAGCGTAATAAAAAATGACTTAGGTGACAACAATCAGCACATAAAAACAATACTGCTTTTTATTAAACAAATTACTATATGCTGTATTTTAAACAAAAGTGCTTGACAATTAATATTGACATTTCTTCTTTAGCAGTCTGCACATCCAAACATTGCTACGTTACAAAACGTAACAAAATGTTCTTTAGTGCAGGGTGCGCACTCTTTCTGCCCTGCACCCCTCTACTGGCTCTCTCCCCCTGCTCGTGCCCCCACACCCCCCCTCCACACTCTTTACCTTGGCTCCGACGTTCTGATGTCACAACTTCATGTGATGTCATGTTTCCACTGCAACGCGGTGTCACGTGACCCGTTGTTTCATTTGCCTCTGCAATGCCATGGTGACGCGTCGCCAGAAGCCGTCTGAGCCTAGGTAAGGGACTTTACAGAGGCCTTTGCCGCTCTCCCGGCATTTAATTTAAATGCCTTTGGGAAGAGTTTCTATAAGCCCCGACCCACCTCCCCCCGAAAATATCACGCACCCCAGTTTGCGCACCTCTGCAGTAATGTACTACTGGAAGGTTAAGGGCCTTTATTTGTGATATGGTGTAATAGGCCTGGACTGGAATCTCTATCTATCTCTCGATAGATAGATAGATAGATAGATAGATAGATAGATAGATAGATAGATAGATAGATATCCCTCAGCTTTGTACTGGTTTAGGCAGAAAAAACAAAGGATGGGCACATTCGCAAGTACGAAATTCCAAACCCTCTGAACTTGTATAGGAGCATACATATCACATTACATGTGTACAGTATGTTAAATGCAGGCAAGCAATTATTGGCTGGTAGCCTCTACTTAAAAATAGCTGCAGAATATACCATGTTTTTACCAGTATTGTATAATAAATTGTATTTTTTGTTACTTAGTTATTAGGCGAAGAAAGATTTCAGGATATTGAAAAAATAAAAACCATTGGAAGTACTTACATGGCAGTATCTGGATTATCCCCTGAGAAACAGGTACACACTATATTTTCTATCCAAATGTATAATATTTTTCTAAAGTATTATTGTAATTATCCACTGTTAAATGGACTACATGAAATGCGTGTGTCTGTGTGTGTGTGTGTGTGATCACGATAGATATATGTTATCACCTATGACGTATGTACAAGCATAGCAATATTTGTACATACATCTGAGAAAATAGCAAAAATACTGAATGTGTACAGTAGCTAGGGTTGTCATCAATTAAAAAGTAAACTTTAATAAGAAAGAACACTATGTAAATAACAGTCAAGTATTAAAACTCCTTCAAAATGTAGCCAACTTGTATACAATAGAACTAGTATATAAAAACATCTGCATGTATGTTTTGTGTTAGAAGATACTGTAGGTATATGGATTTGTGTGTGATCCATACAATATGCCTTAGTTAGAACTTCTCTCACTGTGCTCAGTGTCTGTGTGTGTGTCTGCGCTACTTTGTGTCTGTGGCTGTGCTACTTTGTGTCTGTGTGTGAGTCTGTTCTGCTCAGTATCTGTGTGTGACACTGTGCTATTCAGTGGCTATGAGTTTGTGCTGGTCAGCGTGTGTGTGTGTGTGTGTAGCGTCTGTGTATAATATGTAATTATTGTTTATATGTGGTCAATGTATTAAGTGTTTGTGTTTATAGTGCCGTATATCTGGGCTTGTAGGATGCATTTAGCCTGAGTTAAACATCTGGTAGCCAGCATCTGCTAATCTTAATGCCTGACGCACAGTGAGATAAAGTGATTTCCAAAGGTCCTAAGGAACTGACACTGGGATTCAAACAGGGTTTACCTTCTTCAAATTATTAGGGTACTACTTCTTCAGCTTTATAAAACAAAGCAAAAGAAAACTCATAATGAAAACATTTTAAAGGTCATTGGGTGTCTTTAAGCTTCTATGTAGTTCGATGCGCCTGTTCGGACCGTTTTCATCCCCATTGACTTCTGCCACATGAGACTGATTAGAAGGCCCTTAATCCTATAGTAGATTATATTATGCTTTTTGTTATTTAGCAACCAATGGATTTTGTCCAATAGCACCTTCTTGTTAATAAGAAAATAAAGGGTGGAAAAAGCACTACTACCAATAATCAATTAAATGAACACTAGCAACTCTGCCTAGTCCATCTAGCAGTGCTCCCCCGGGAGTATACTGTAGGATAGTTGGTTCTCTGTAGGTTCACGTTTGCCTGCCTAGCATTCATTCAATCAGCAAGTTTATTCAGGTTGTTTAGCATTTATTCCATCTATTGGCAAGGGGTTAGTTCGCTTTGTGACTTTACATGTTTTTATAAGTATTATTGTGTTTTTCCTCATCATTGTTTGTATTTCAATTAAAGTGTATTTTGATATTTTTGCACACAAATGTGAGTGCCCCCGTTTTATGGAGTTACGGGGATTCCTTTCTTTAGGGAGTCCCGCCCTGTTTTGTTGATTAGCACATTCTTCCTATCTGTAGTCACTTAGTTTCTTGGGTAACACCTGACAGCACAGTGTTCCATTTAGAATTCCCTGCCTCCCTACTACGTCTACCTAACCAGTTTATAACAATATACATCAGACACATGCATATACTATTTACTTATAAGTAATGCCCATTACATTAAAATGATCAGAAGGCATAGACATACCGTTTTTGCTCATTCCCCAAAAAGTACAATATAAAGATTAAGAATTTAAGTTATATGAAGAACTAAATGCAAAGAACTGTGGCAATAATCTATTGATCATCACATCCCCATTAGCTGCTTTGTGCAGAGATTTAATGAGACCTACAACTTCGGCTGATGAGTAACGATGTCAGATGGTTTATTTCTGCAATAAAACAAAATAACAACTTAGTAATAGGAAGAAAAGACTGGTTGGTGGGCAGAAACATGACACATCTAATGAATTCTGTTGTATCCACTGTTTAGCAATGTGAAGATAAATGGGGACATTTGTGTGCGGTGGCTGACTTCTCTATAGCACTGAATGAAAGCATACAAGAGATCAACAAGCATTCATTTAACAACTTTGAACTACGCATTGGTAAGCATTGTTTGATAACAGTGGGGACCCTGAGACTTGTTTAGGTAGCGGCGTATGAGAAAGCTAACATTTTCGAGCAATTTCAGTCACTCAAAAAAGCTGACACCAGACCCATTCATATCAGTTTAATGTTCTTACTTTACGATTATTCATTAAAAGGTCTGTCAGAACAGTGAGAATACTTGGTTATATATAGTACCTTCCTTTAGCATGATCTGTAGGGAATATACATGGTCATACAGTATTGTACTTTCAATACAATGGATCATTTTTGTAACTGCGAAGAGCATTCTCACATATCTCAGAAAGGACAACACATTCTGCTTCCGTTAGGAGCTCATACTGGCTGCGCTTATAGTGACGTCAGGCTGCAGTCGCTGGAAAAATAAAATTGAGATGACTTCCAGCGATCGCGACCAAGCCGTTGCTCTTACTATAAGTGCACGCGACGGCGGCAATGCATTTGTTTTGACGCGACGTCGCATCGCTGTCGCCGGCACTATAATCGCAGCCGTAGCTCTATAAAAAATATGCAACCGTGCTACTAACACTACAGTGAATACAGCTGAGTTACAAAGTAGTTGTTAAAAAACTACACTGATGGATACTGTGTTTGAGTATCTCTCCCCAAAACATATTTTTATTTACAGCAAGAATAAAAGTTAGTTCCTCAAATAAGTATTGTAATCCAAAATGTAGGCAGTTCCCTTCTATTTTCCACCTGTGAAAACACATACACAATCAAGCAATTTAATACAATTTTTCAGACGTAAAAAAACACCACTAAAAAAACCAACACATTGAACAATACATTTAATTCCTTTTATGGTTTCATGTCACAGACAATGTCATCAATTTACATTAATGAGACTTGAGGAATAAAAAGAAGTAGTATGCAAGTTGAAATATGTACATAGAAATTATATTATTTTGTATTTCCCATATCAACCAAAACAACACACATCCTTTGGTAAACTGGAGCTGAATATATTAACAGCTCTCAGTAATAAGCCAGCAGCAATTCTGTATTGATAACACAAAAAAATCAGCTCCAGATGTAAAGTATTTATAACGACAGAAAGCTAACCACAACTATTTATTTATTCATTTATAAAAATGTTTTAACAGGAAGTAATACATTGAGAGTTACCTCTCGTTTTCAAGTATGTCCTGGGCACTGAGTTATACATGGTTACGTTAAATAACAGGTTATACATTATATTTAAAGATATTGCATGAACAGTTAGACAATATATGTTTTAGGCATATGGAACACTTACAGACCAGATTAAAATGTGAGGCAGCTGAAGTCCTGAAAGAACTTAGACTGGTGGCGGCTTTGAGAGTCTCAGGTAGATTGTTCCAGTTGTGAGGTGCATGGTAAGGGAAGGAGGAACGTGAACAGTCATTTGGAGTCAGATCTCCGGTGATAAGTGCTGCGTATGGTAGGGGTGAGGAGCTTGGCACACATCACACGCATCAATCTTACCAACACCACTGAATTGTATTTCATGCCTGCTTTCTATTTTCAGGTATTAGTCATGGTTCAGTTGTAGCAGGAGTTATTGGGGCTAAGAAACCTCAGTATGACATCTGGGGGAAAACAGTCAACTTAGCAAGTCGAATGGACAGCACAGGCGTCAGTGGCCGTATCCAAGTGCCTGAAGAAACCTATCTCATTCTGAAGGAGCGTGGCTTTGCTTTTGAGTATCGAGGAGAAATTTATGTGAAAGGCATCAGTGAGCAAGAAGGGAAGATCACAACATATTTTCTTCTAGGAAGAGTCCAGCCAAATCCTTTAATATTACAGCCAAGAAAACTAACTGGACAATATTCGTTAGCAGCTGTTGTACTAGGACTTGTACAGTCTCTTAACAGACAGAAACAAAAGCAAATTCTGAATGAAAACAACAACTCTGGTATCATGAAGGGACACGTCTACAACCGACGGACTTTACTAGCTTCCAGCGGATCCGAAGTTGTCACCCAAACAGAGGGAGCTGACAAATCTGAATTGCCATAAAATAAGCATTTTCTTTGTGTTCATTTTTTTGTATTTCTTTTATATATATAAATACACAAATAAAAATCGTATAATTTTTTTACAAATAGTATTATTATTTTTTTTGTCTGCAAGTAAATTGTTTGATACATACAAATTCTTGTTATTTAATCATTGGTAAAAAAAAAAAAAAAACATTAAGTACAGTAGAGACTGCGACTATTCTAACACAAACCAGTGGCAATCGCCAAAAAGACCCAGGTACACCCAGGTAGATGCTGGACACATGCCTTAAACTTGCCTTAAACTAGACCCAGCATTTCTGCATTGATTAATGGCCCATCAGATTAACAACGGGGGTCCCTGGCATGCCCATTCAAACTGAATGGGACTGCCAGGGACCACTGCTGTGTTAAGCCTATGGAAAGTGGGGACACTGGGGCACTACCTAAATGTGCAAATAAAATATAACAGGGCGTGAGATACGCAGTTGAATGATATTGGGTGAATGGCAGTGAGAGGCCGAAAGTATTAAAAATTATACTGGCCCAAACTGTCGCTGCTGCTCAGCTGAAGGAGAACCTTAAGCCTATGGGTCGTTAGTCAATGCAGAAATGCCTTAAACTTGCCTTAAACAAGCCCAGCACATACCCAACACATACCCAGAATGTAACCGGGCTAGTTAAAGGCAGGCTTTAGAATAGTCGTGATCTCGTCTGTACATATTTCTCAGTAATAGTTTTAGTTTTGATTGAAAAAAAAAAACATTTTCCTGTGCCTGGGTCACTGAGAGATGGAAGTGCAGTCTTTAAATACTTGATACTTGCAGTTTTTCCTTGAAGCTTTCTCCTTTATAAATAAACCAGTCTTGGATTTTAAAAAATGCGTCCCGTAGGCACTTACCTGGTGCCACCCTCATCCTCCTGCCCCACGCCATCCTGTTAATATGGCATTGCGACACCATATGACGTCACGTTGCCGGCCACGCATGCGCATGACCGGCACAAAACGCCAATTGCGCATGCGTACGAGTGGCTGGCAAGCGAAGATCGTGCATGCCACCCACAAATTTGGTTGCCCTTCGGGCCTAATGAGAAATCCACCACTGGTATTGACTATTTCATTCATTGATTTTTCTGCACAACAGAATATCTTTCCACAAAGTAAAAGGGTACCTCAGCCAAGTGTTAGAAACCATAATGGATTTGCCTGTGCCATGTAGATGTACAGTACAATTCAGTCACCCATTTTCACATACTTACAATTTACATGTTAAGATTGTATTGTATTGTATTGTATGTCTTTATTTATATAGCGCCATTAATGTACATACTGTAGCGCTTCACAGCAGTAATACATGTGGTAACCCAATAAATAACAGATAATATCAATAACAGATCATGGGAATAAGTGCTTTAGACATTAAGGAAGAGGAGTCGCTGCTCCGAGGAGCTTACAGTCTAATTGGTAGGTAGGGAGAACGTACAGAGACAGTAGGAGGGAGTTCTGGTAAGTGCATCTGCAGGGGGCCAAGCTTTATGTGCCATGTGTTCAGAATAGCCACAGTGCTATTCATATGCTTCTTTAAGCAAGTGTGTCTTAAGGTGGGTCTTAAAGGTGGATAGAGAGGGTGCTAGTCGGGTACTGAGGGGAAGGGCATTCCAGAGGTGAGGGGCAGTCAATGAAAAAGGTTTAAGGCGGGAGAGGGCTTTAGATACAAAGGGGGTAGAAAGAAGACATCCTTGAGAAGAACGCAAGAGTCTGGATGGTGCATAACGAGAAATTAGGGCTGAGATATAAGGAGGGGCAGAAGAGTGTAAAGCTTTAAAAGTGAGGAGAAGAATGGAGTGTGAGATGCGGGATTTGATCGGAAGCCAGGAGAGGGATTTCATGAGGGGAGATGCTGCGACAGATCTAGGAAAGAGTAGAGTGATTCTGGCAGCAGCGTTAAGGATAGATTGTAGGGGAGACAGGTGAGAGGCAGGAAGGCCGGACAGCAGGAGGTTACAGTAATCAAGACAGGAGAGAATGAGGGCCTGAGTCAGAGTTTTAGCAGTCGAGCAACATAGGAAAGGGCGTATCTTTGTTATATTGCGGAGGAAAAAGCGACAGGTTTTAGAAATGTTTTGAATGTGAGGGGCAAATGTGAGAGAGGAGTCGAGTGTGACCCCAAGGCAGCGTGCTTGGGCTACTGGGTGAATGATCGTAGTTCCAACAGTAATGTGGGAGGAGGTAGTAGGGCCAGGTTTGGGAGGAAGTATGAGGAGCTCTGTTTTAGCCATGTTGAGTTTAAGGCGGCGGAGGGCCATCCAGGATGATATAGCAGAGAGACATTCAGAAACTTTGGTTTGTACAGCAGGTGTAAGGTCGGGTGTTGAGAAATATATTTGTGTGTCGTCAGCATAGAGGTGATAATTAAACCCAAAAGATGTTATTAGGTCACCTAGAGATAGTGTATACAGAGAAAAGAGAAGAGGTCCCAGGACAGAGCCCTGGGGTACCCCCACAGAGAGATCAATAGAGGAGGAGGAGGTATTAGCAGAAGAAACACTGAAAGTACGATGGGAGAGGTAGAATGAGATCCAGGATAGAGCTTTGTTCCGAATGCCGAAAGAGTATGGAGAATGTGAAGGAGAAGAGGGTGGTCCACGGTGTCAAATGCTGCAGAGAGGTCGAGTAATATGAGCAGAGTGTAATGACCTCTGTCTTTGGCAGCATGGAGGTCGTCAGTTATTTTAGTGAGGGCTGTTTCCGTGGAGTGAGCAGTGCGGAAGCCAGATTGTAGAGGGTCTAGGAGAGAATAGGTGTTGAGAAAATGGAGCAAGCGAGCGAATACAAGACGTTCAAGGAGTTTAGAGGCAAAGGGCAGGAGGGAGACAGGCCGATAGTTAGAAAGACAGGTAGGGTCAAGCTTGCTGTTTTTGAGTAATGGTATGACTGTTGCATGTTTGAAGGAGGATGGAAAGGTTCCAGAGCAGAGGGAGGAGTTAAATGTTTGAGCTGTAATTATATACATAATATATAAGATATTTAGGCTTAATTACTATAGATGCTGATCAAATAACTGATTTTCTCAACTGATTTTCTGAACCTGCATGCGGTTTTCTTCCCAAAAGCAGATATACAGTACTTTACCCAAATTGGTAACTGAGTAGTGTGGCTTGCAGAACATGTATCCCAATTATTGTCTGGCTGCTCCGTGAGCCTGCAGCACATACTTTAGTTTGCGAATATGTGTTACATTCTTTCATCAAAAAAAAATATTTATAGAAGTACAGTAATTTCATACGGGGATATATCCTCTGATTTAAACATAAGAAATCTGTGTTGTATCATTCTAAAATAATGATGTACAACTGAAGTGAACTGAACTAGGGGATTCATATCTTTACCAATATTCTTATCCGAAGCTTCTAAGGTTAAGAAAACATTTCAACTTAAACTTACCTTATCAGGCAAGTGGAGTTATAGAGAAGTCACAAAATATATTCAGTTATATCCAAATAAACCCAGCTCTCAAAAATGAAGAGAAAATAATCAAAATGGTGTGTTGATAATTAAATGCAAAGTTATACAGTCATATGCAAGACATTCCATCTGAATACAACATGAGATGGATTCGTAACTGCTGATATTCTGAGCATCGAAAAGTTACCACTAAACTCTGGGAAGTCTGTGGTCTCTAAGTAGCACTTAGAAAAAAGGCATAAAGATATATGCAGTATACGGAGAATAACAAAATATATCAAATGCAAGAGTACAGTGAGTGTGTGTATGTGTGTGTGTATATATAAATGTGTGGCCAGGTTCCCCTCTGGGCTCCCCATGACCCTTTATCTCCGGTAGTTGCGGGCTGCTAGGGAGGCTACGGCCAGCTGCGGGAGTCAGCGGCGGGGTGTGCGGACACCCGGCAAGGTGTGGGAAGATGCAGGTGGTCGGAGGGGCGATCGGATCACCGGAGCTCAGCGGTGGTCCCTATTAGAGGGCGTCGCCATCTTGTGGAGGTTCGTGCATGCGCGATTGAGTTGCGGCTGCCATTACAGGTGCACGCATGCGCAGTATTTTAGGCAGAGTGCCGGCTATTACATACATGTCCTGCAGTGTAACTACAATCCCCAGCAACCAATGAGGCTGGAACATCACATGGCGTGAACCAGCCAATAGGGCTGCAGCATTCCCTGCACCAGAGAACGGATACATTTGGTGAGCTGAGGAGCACGTCAGTCGGAGCTGGGACAGAGAGAGGCGAGGGTGTATGTGCAGTGTGTCAGCAGGCCCCTGCACTAGGCCAGAAACCACAGTTAGGCCCCAGCTAGGCCCCGACTCCCACATAGCTTGTGACTGCCATAGGGACAGGCCCCTTAGACAGGGACACTGCTCCAGTTAGCTTCATTAGTGTCAGGGACACAGCAGAAAGTTGTGGCCTGTGGTCTGGGACCAGACCACCACTGCAAGGCACAGAGACTATCTCACGGTGGGACACTCCTGCTGGATACCACCCCACATGGAGGCGGACGCTTTCGCTGACAACGATGCCATGGAACGGACGGTTCTCTTCTGTCGATGATACCAGGTGACAGATCACCTGGGAGGTATCCCCATCTACAAGTTCACTAACAGTAACACGCGGGTGTGGTCAGGGCTGTCACAAACACTTTTGGTGGGTTGACTCTATGGACACCAGGGTGGTTTGGTGCCCAGGGGCACCTCAGTACTTTGGGGTAAACCCCATCAGGTTTGGAAACGGTGTTTGAGGGCACGGTGTGGGGTTACGGCCCTGTGAGGCCTGAGTGGTTCTGTTATTACTATTCTTATGTGTTCAGTAAACTTGTTATACAATACCAGTGTGTATTACTTACTTAGTGTCCTGCACGGGGTTATCCAACACTGTTAGGATCCCGTGCAGGTGGAGGTGCTGTCGCCAGACGGATCAGGTATACCCCAGGCTCCCGGCAGCGGAGGTTCAGGCCTCCTGTGAGTCACAGGTAACACACCACACACAAAGTAGCCGCCATATCTCCCAGGGGGTGGGAGAAAGTGCGTTACATATATATATACATATCTGCAGCAGAAAAATCAGAACACTGCACACAGCATAATTAGTACAATGAAAAGTACTTAACTGTAATTACTTTACTATTCATGTATGCATGTATATCTTTATATATATTTCTATATGTCTATTTATATAGTGCCATTTATGTACATCGCGCTGCGCAGCAGTAATACATGTGGCATAATAATATAACACAGGGGTGCACAATCTTTACCTGCTGCACCCCACTGCCTGCTTCCCTCCCTGCTCGCCCCCCCCCCCTTACCTTGTCTCCGGCTACTGGCGTCCACATTTGATGCCGCGTTGCCATGGTGACATGTCGCCGAAGACTAGGTAAGTGAAGTTGCAGAGGCCTCACGCGATCCCCCAGCATGAATGTAAATGCCTTGGGGGAAGAGTGTGGGGCCGCTGCAACCACCGCACCCCCCCTGAAAAATCTTGCGCGCCCCCCCCCATAAATATCTTGCACCCTGGGAGGTACGCCCTTCAGGTTGCGCTCCCCTGCTATAACACATAATAGGAATAAGTACTTCAGACATAAAATTAACATTTAGGAAAAGTTGTCTCTGCCCCGAAGAGCTTACAATCTAATTGGTAAGTACGGTATGAAGAACGTACAGAGACAGTAGGAGGGAGTTCTGGTAAGTACATCTGCAAGGGGCCAAGGTTGATGTATGAGGTGTACAGTATTAGCCACGGAGCTACCCAAATGCTTCATTAAGGAGGTGGGTTTTAAGATGAGACGTAAAGGTGGATAGAGAGGGTGCTAGTCGAATATTGAGGGGAAGGGCATTCCAGAGGTGAGGGTCAATGAGTGAGAAAAGTTTAAAGTGGGAGAGGGCTTTAGATACAAAAGGGGTAGAGAGAAGACATCCTTGAGAAGAACTCAAGAGTCGGGATGGCGTTTAGTGAGAAAATAGGGCTGAGATGTAAGTAGGGGCAGAAGAGTGTAACACTTTAAAAGTGAGGAGGAGAATTTTGTGTGTGATACGGGAATTGATAGGAACCCAGGAGAGGGATTTCAGCAGGAGAGATGCTGAGACAGATTTAGAAGAGAGTAAAGGGATTCTAGCAGCAGCGTTTAGGATAGATTGTAGAGGAGAAAGGTGAGAGGCCGGAAGGCCGAACAGCAGAAGGTTACAATAGTCAAGATGGGAGAGAATGAGGGCCTGGGTTAGAGTTTTAGCAGTAGAGCAATAGAGGAAAGGGTGTATCTTTGCAATGTTGCGTAGGAAAATATGATAGGTTTAGCTACATTTTTAATGTGAGAGGAGAATGTGAAGGAGGAGACAAATGTGACCCATAATAATAATAATAATAGCATGTTCTTGTATAGCGCTGCTAGTTTTACGTAGAGCTTTACATTTTGCAGGCACAGGTCCCTTCCCCATGGAGCTTAAATGGGTGTGGGGGAGAGGTGCAGGTGTGTGAGAGAGGTGTGGTTGTGGTAGAGATTGGTGGGGGTGTGAAAGATAGAGGTGTGGTGTGGGAAAGAGGAGGGAGAAAGAGAGGGTGCAGGAGAGAGGTGGGGCTGGGGGTGTGAGAGGTGCAGAGGTGGGAGAGAGAAGGAGAGAGAGATGGGGTGTGGGAGAGAGAAAAGTGGGGGGTGAAAGAGAGAGGTGTGGGAAAGATAAAAAGGGGAGAGAGAGCACGAGAGAGAGAGAGAGAGAGATGAGAAAGGTGAGGGGGGAGAGGAGGGGATGTTGAAGAGGGGATGAGAGGTGGGGGTGTAAGAGAGGTGGGGATGTGGGATAGAGGTGAGAGATAGCGGCAGAGAGTTTGGGGGTGTCTGGGAGAGGAGAAGAGAGAATGTGAGAGAGAAGGGAGTGAAGGAGTGTGAGAGAGGGGGGTCCTGCAAGGCTGCTGACCTGAGGAAGAGGAGTCAGTGAAAACTCTTGTTTTGGACTCCCGAGAAAGAAGTCTGTGGCACTGACTGTAACTTCACATTTGCATAATACAGTAATATTTATGCTGTGTGCTGTGTTCTGTTTATTCTGCAGCAGATTTATATCTTCACTGACTTTATATACTCTTCACTCAGTGCTCTTGCCCTGTATATATTTTGTTAGTTCTCTGTATACAGTATATACTGTGGGGTCTATACAGAAACCTGCGAGAAGCCCTATCTCGCCAGTTTTTTGGCAAATATGCCTACAGCAACTCAGAAAATGCCGGAAAACTGGCGAGATGAGGAAAATCCAACATTTTTTTTTTTCGGAAAAAAAAACTCGCTGCGCGGGTGGCGAGAATCAATATTTCGCCAGTTTTAAAACCCGCCGTATTCTAGTAGCGGCGATCAGCATCTCGGCACTGATCGGCGCTCTAGAATGGAGAAATGTTCTCCAATTTGCTCCGCCAACAAAAGTTGGCAAAAATCTGGTGCTGAGCGGCGATACATAGAAAAAAATCAGACCCATTTCCTGGCTCGGATGGATGCCGGGGGTTTCCGGAGCCGATACCCATTATTACCAGCAGCGGAGGCCCCCGGCATGTATCCGAGGCAGGAAAAATGCATTTAAAGCCCACTTCATTACCTTAGAGGCTAACCGCTAAGGCAATGAAGGGATTAACCAGCCGCGGCAGGTTTATTGTGGGTAGCAGGGGGTGGGTGAAGGGGGTATTTGGCCCTTGGTGGCTGTTTAGAGCTTGCAGGGGGGTTGCGTGTGGACTTAACCCCTTCATGACCGTAGCGGTTAATACCGCTAAGGTCATGAAGGGGTTAAGCCCTCCCGCTACCCACCCGCAAGCCCTAAACCACCACTGTTGGGGCTAATAAAAATACACACACAACAGCTCCACAATAAATAAATAAATATATATATATCACCAACAACCATATATATAGTGCACTCCCTTGATAAAGGTCCTGTCATTAGGTCCGAAACGTCGGTGAATGTGCCTGCTTTTGAATACAATTTTTTTTGTTATTACCATGAGTGCTGCCTCTTCCTTGCTTTGTGTTCCTTGGATTTCCTGGTAAGGATATATATATATATATATATATATATATATATATATATATATATATAGAATCCATAGCACAGCCGGCAGACCATATGCAAGTAAATACGTTTTGGTGCTTATCCCATAAAGCAATAACAGACCATACGATACCGGTTGCAACACGACATCAAGGGACAGCACGCAGATAAGTAAATCATGAATTTTCTATATTTGTCTTCTATCAAATATAGAAAATTCATGATTTACTTATCTGTGTGCTGTCCCTTGATGTCGTGTTGCAACCGGTATCGTATGGTCTATATATATATATATATATATATAAAGCAGAAAATAGCCGTGTTAGTCCAGTTGCGATAGTGCAGAATAAATTAGTTATCAGTATTGCTTGACCTGAAGAAGAGAGGATAACTCTCGAAAGCTTGTCCTATGACATAAATTGTTAGTCCAATAAAAAAGGTATCACCGAATAATGAAGAACTCATTTATATATATATATACATACACATACATATATATATTACACCAACAACACCTATACCCCCCTAACATACAGTATGCACAGCAATGATACTATAGGCCGATGGTTGCCCTCGGGTGTTACCTGCAGGTGCCCGCATGGGTCTGCAGTACTAATTCTGTGCCCCCCCCCAAATTAATTTAGAAACACAAATATTAATAAAGAAAGACCCCCCCCCCCTAAAACATACAGTATAGTAATGGCCACAATTACTATTATCTACATCTGGATAATAGTGAATTTGCCCATTTAAAATACATAAAGAACAATAAACACAATAAATACATATAGCACTCACCCATGTCCGGCTGGCACGATGAAGGCCATCCTCATCTTCATCACCGTCCATGCCCCCTCCGATGCTACAAAACATAAACAAGAATAAAAACAGCCAATGTAATGTCCCCTAACCCCTTAAACACCATAGTGGTTATTAACTGCTACAATCATTAAGGGGTTAACCCACCCTCACCCACCACTTGGGAGGCCTAAATACCCTCCCCCACTACCCACCCCATGAGGCCTAACCACCCTCACCCAATACCCAGCTGGGAGGCCTGCCCACATACCCTTGGGGCCAATACCCTCTTCCCCCACTCCCAGTACCCATAATAAAAACAATACACAGCCCCACAATAAACATCATTATATTTATTAAATACATAACCCACCCCCTGTGCCCACCCACCCCCCTAAATACATGATTTATTATTTTACATACAGGGTTAATACCCGTCAGGCCCACGGGAGTCCCGGGTGGGCCTGATGGGTCACCTCACAGACCTACAGTAGCCCAGCACCATATTTCAAACAGGGTCTGGAGGCCTGTGGGTAGTCCCCGCCAGGTGCCATGGTCCACCAGGTGGTCTCCGTGGGTCACCATGGGCCACAATGGGGTCTCCACGGTAGGCCCGCCGATGTCTCGGGGGTCCCGGGTCAGACCCACAGGTTTCTGAGGGGCCTCGGGTGGTTCCCACGGGAGTCTGGGGGCCCTCAGGTGGTCCCTACGGGTCCACGGTGCCCCCACAAATGTGGGGCCACCCGTTCTTCCCCACAGATGTCCCCCTATTTTTTTTACATAGAGGGTTGTTTCCGCAGGTCTGCGGAGTACCTATGGAGACCACCTGAGGTCTCCTCGGACTTCTCACGGGTAAAAGTTTACCCGTGAGAAGTCCGAGGAGACCTCAGGTGGTCTCCATAGGTCCACCGCAGACCTGAGGAAACAACCCTCTATGCAAAAAAAATTAACATGTCCTATACATTAAATAAATCAACCCCCCCCCCCAAAACAAATACAGTACAGTAATGTGCAAAATAACTATTTTACAGATATGGATAATACATTATTTGCCCATTATTAAACACATTAACTATCATAATAAAATAAATAAAGTTCTACTAACCTCATCAATATGAATACCCCTCGACAGCAAATTCCGTGTCCTCAGTTGCCAACCAAATACATAGTCAATACATTGCAATCACAGTCTGATATCAATTAACCCCTTAATCACCTTATCGGATAATAACCGCAAAGGTAATTAAGGGGTTAAGCCACCCTGGCCCGATACCCACCCTTCACCCATTCATTTGTACAGTGGCTTAATCATTCACATATTATATATAGGGTGGGTATCGGGCCAGGGTGTCTTAACCCCTTAATTACCTTTGCGGTTATTATCCGATAAGGTGATTAAGGGGTTAATTGATATAATTAAAATATATGTACGATTAAGCAATCTACAAAGAAATGGTAAAGGATATCCATGTACCAATTTAAAACATTCGATCTCAAATTGACAACATCACTGCCAAATTATAAACAAAGCCAAATGAAAATTAAAACACATCTCATAAGAGAATACAGCAAGCACCTATCCAAACCAGTAAATTGCAATACAACATTCAATTGAACAATGTGAACATGATGCAAATAATATTTCCATCATGTACACAATAGCAATCAATTGTCCGAAACAAATACACCATTGAAAGTAAATATTAAATAGAAACAAAGCAAGTAGACAATAATAAATTACCAACACACAATTTATGGCATCCGAAATACATTACAACAAAATCCAAACCAAAACCCATATTGAATATTGTTATGCAAAAAAAAAACCAAAGCAAAAAAAATTATATTTCTAACTAACACGATGAGACACAATCTAAATTCACCAAATAATCCACAATAAAAATTTAATGCAGGGTCCCAACATATACCCATGCAACCATCATCATCTTAAATGACATAACTAATTATACAAAACATTTCACACACATAATTCTAACCAAACAGGGGAAATACTAGTACAAGACATGAAAAATGTAAATAACATTTGCAAAACCACCCTTTAATTAACATGTATGTATATAGCTCCATAGGGATATATATTTACATACATGGGCATTAAATGGACAGGAAAATAATAGATATGACATTTAAAAAAAAATCAAAAAAACAGTTACTACATAAATAAAATACATTTCTTTAATTTACTTACCATTAGATGACCAATTACCGACTTCCGTTTAAACCGCTACGTCTGTAACAAAACCAAAGACAGGAACCAGGAACCCATAAAATAAAAAACCTTTGTAATCCAATGTGGTGTTTTCTTTTGTGTCTTTATAATCCATACCGTCTGTGATCTTTTTTTCGGGGTCTTCTTTGCCGTCTGCGGGGTCGTTGGGGTCTTCTGGCTTCTTCATCTTCTGCGATGCACTGGCCATCTTCTTCTGAGGGGAGGTCCTCTCCCCATGGCGTCTAGCTGTAAAATGAGACGACATAGGCTTTTATAGGCCTATGACGTCACATTTTGCATCAAATGGTTCTCACAGTCCTGATTGGTCCGTGAAAAGCATGTGATTTTGGTTAAGGAAAAAAAATGCTGACGTCATTTAAAGGAAATGCGGCCAGCCAATCAGAATGGCTTTGCTTCATTTACCTTTAACATGACGTCAAGAAAACCAAAATGGCGCCGTCACATGGGACTAGAGCCAATGAGATCGTCGGAACTAAATCAACGATCTCATTGGCCTATAAAAGCCTATGTCGTCTCATTTTACAGCTAGAAGCCGTAGGGAGAGGACCTCCCCTCAGAAGAAGATGGCCAGTGCGTCGCAGAAGAAGAAGATGAAGAAGCCAGAAGACCCCAACGACCCCACAGATGGCAAAGAAGGCCCCAAAAAGAAGACCACAGACGGTAAATTGAATATGGTTTTTGTTTTGGATTTTCTTCAAATGTTTTTCGGATGCCATACATTGTGTGTTGGTAATTTATTATTGTCTACTTGCTTTGTTTATATTGCATGTTTACTTTCAAACGTGTATTTGTTTTGGACCTTTGATTGCTATTGTGTACATGATGGAAATATTATTTGCATCATGTACACATTGTTCAATTGTATGTTGTATTGCAATTTACTGGTTTGGATAGGTGCTTGCTGTATTCTCTTATGAGATGTGTTTTAATTGTCATTTGGCTTTGTTTTAATTTTGTCTGTGATGTTGTCAATTAGAGATCGGAAGTGTTCAATTAGTACTTGGATATCCTTTACCATTTCTTTGTAGCTTGCTTAATCATACATGTATTTGAAATATATATATATGATGAAGCCATTCTACAAATGAATGGGTGCAGGGTGGCTTAACCCATTAATAACTTTAGCGCTTATTAAGAGTTATTGTTATTAAGGGGTTAAGTTGAAGTATTTGTGTTTTAAAATTATTTTTTTGGGGCACAGACTTGATACTGCAGGCAAGCGGGGACCCCTGCGGAAACACCCGAGGGCCACCGCCAGCCTATAGTACCATTCCTGTGCCTAAAAAAATAACTATGGGTTATGTATATAAGGGGGGTTTAGCGGTTGTTGGGGGCACAGAGGCTGATTGTGTTGTGTTTTGCTATGTTTATTGGGGGCAATTGTCCCCAATAAACATGCTACTGTCACTTAACCCCTTCACTGCCTTAACAGATAGCCGCTAAGGTAATGAAGGAGCATTACTGTATTTTTATTAATAGTGTACATGTGCAGAGGGTCTCCGGACATGAACCGTGTTGGTTTTATGTCCGGGGACCCTCTGCTTCCCGAGATACAGGCACCTTTATGGGGTGCCGGTATCTCCTATGAATGGAAATGTCCCGCGTCACGTGATCGGGCTATCTCCATGCATAGGAGATACCGGCACCTCATAACGGGGCCTGTATCTCGGGAAGCAGCGTGTCCCCGTACATAAAACCAACGCGGTTCATCTCCGGAGACCCCCTGCACATCTACAATAGTAATAGATTTGTTATGTAAAAATATTTTATTTGCCGGCAAGATTTGTGCAGAGAGAGGCGGATCTCGCCCTCTGCTGACAGATCTCGCCAGCGGAGCCCTTCTCGCCAGGGCTCGCCATCTCTCTGCTGGATTCCTCTCCGTGATATGCGCACTTTCCTGCACACTGCGAGTGGAATCCGCTAAAAACATGGAGAGTTCTAAGTCTGGCGAATGGCCATTCTCGCAGTTCTCTGCATACAGTAGGCCCCAGAATCTTTATGCCTTTTTTTTTTTTCCGAATGTGAGCTACTCAATGGATACAATGGAGATATAAAGTCAATACGTACCTTTGGGAGGGGGAATAAAAACTCAAGCACTCTCTTTTTGACATTTACAAAGAAAGCCCAAGTTGGCTGCTTGTGTGGTCTGCTGTTATTGTTTGAAATAAAGAATTGTAATGGTCTCTGAGATGTGCCGTTCAATTGGAATTGGGGGCTGAACAGAGTTGCTCAATACATTTTCCAGTTGATGTTGAAGCTATAAAAATGTACTTTAATAGAACATCTTTTGTTTCAACTTAAAGGAATTTAAAACACTGCTATAATAATATTATTTGAGGGTGAATATTGTGATATTCAGTGTGCAATCATAATAACCTTATTCAGCGTTGGCTTTGGTGTTTCCTTAAATAAAATAAAACTTTATTTTAAATTAAAACAACTCTACCCACAATTAAAAACAGGAAAGGAGTCCCTCAGATACCAGGACTGCATTCACAGATTGATGTTATTTGGCAACTAGTATTCTAGGCTTTAAACTAAACTCTCCTTTTAGAATGAGCTTGCTATGGTGTCTGCAGTGATAAAAGGTGAAAAACAATAGCTGCCTGACACAAACTAATGCTGCTTGTAAAATACATTTTGTCCAACAATAAGTCACTGTCATGGAGATCACGATGGTGGTGGTTTGCATTCGAAGCCAGTGTTAATGAATGTTGCTTGATTTATTACTCCCACAATTTATGCTATGATTAGGAATGCACAGAACGCAATGTTTCAAATAAGAAGATGGTGAAGGGCCTGTTTCTCCGAGCTTCTCATGATTCCGTGGTGAAAGTATGCACGTACTTTGTTTTTATTGTGGAAAGGAGATGTCATTCGGTTTGGCTTTACAATGAATACAATTGTCCAGAAAAAAAAATGTAGTACATTCAGCAATTTCTTAAAAGAATATTCTTTCATTTGTTTTTGACAAACAATAAATTGTTTGCCTTGGGGAAATATTTGGAAAACCTCTTCATTCGTATGTTATTAGGGCTGCCAGGTGTCCAGTATTGAACAGCACTGTCCTGTATTTGGACACTGCCCAGTAAAAAATTAGAGGTAATACTGGACATGTATGTGTATACCGGTGTTACCTCTTTGGACATGTACAGTATGTGTATACCGTTGTTACCTCTCTGGACATGTATGTGTATACCGTTGTTACCTCTCTGGACATGTATGTGTATACCGGTGTTACCTCTCTGGACATGTATGTGTATACCGGTGTTACCTCTCTGGACATGTATGTGTATACCGGTTTTACCTCTCTGGACATGTATGTGTATAACGGGTCATACCTCTCTGGACATGTATGTGTATACCGGTGTTACCTCTCTGGACATGTATGTGTATACCGGTTTTACCTCTCTGGACATGTATGTGTAACGGGTCATACCTCTCTGGACATGTATGTGTATACCGGTGTTACCTCTCTGGACATGTATGTGTATACCGGTGTTACCCTCTGGAACTGACTGGCTTGGGGGGCCACAGGAATTCCCAGAGCAGTGACAAAGAAGGGCTGTTGCTAGGGGACTGGGCAGCTTCCTCCATCCTGATTGGCTACTGCTGGGTAATGCAGCCCATCAGGAGGAGGTGTCCAGAGACCTGGGGGTGGGGCAAAGGAGAGGAGGGACAGCATGGAGCAGAGAGATGTGAGAACGGTGTGCGCATGTGTGTGTCGAGCACATTGCACCTTTCCTCATTGTGTCCAATATTTTTGGAGATGTCACCTGGCAACCCTATATGTCACGAGCAACTTGCTACAAAGCTTGTTGACCTCAAAATAATGTATTTCTTTGTTCATTATCATTAAACTGCAATAGTAGTAATCAATGTTTAACCGCTATTTCCATCAATGCCCATTAATGATCAATAACATGATACATTTCTTGCTGCTAAACTTTCTCTCAAGGTTCAGCTAAGCATTTAAAAACATTAGATTTGTACATCTTCCTAAAATATTTGACACATACAGTACCAGGGGCATAGCACTCATATTAGCACAGCACAGCACAGGCTTACAGTTTCAGCATGTAAGCCTCTAAGGGTCTGTGTACGGAATGGGACATTTGGTCGTGGTGAAATGACCGCCAGCATTTGGCCACAGGCAGACACACCACCACAGCCGATTCGCCGCTGCTGGCCGCTTCTAAGGTACGTTTTACTGGTTAGGGTAGGGGGTTCATTTAAGGGGTTTCAGTGGTGGTGGTAAGGGCTTTGAGTAAGGGATTAGGGTAGGGGGTTTAGGGTAAGGGCTTAGGGTAGGGCGTTTAGACACTTACCAAAGTGGCCGGCGGTGACGGGTCCCTGTGGCGGAGTGAGTCGCGGTGAAATGCCCGTGACCAAATATCCTAGACCGTGTGTGTATTACTGTACATATGTCTGCACATATCTTAGTGTTTTTATTGAGTAAGCACTAGTTATAATACTGCTGCGGCCAGCTTTAATCTAACAAATGCCCGTAATTTTCCGGGGCTTTTTTCGGCTGGCGCCGAACTTGGGCGAGCGCCAGCCGCATCTTCTCCGCATCGCGCACATCTTCCCCGCATCTTCCCCTCCCCTCGCGACCCCCTGGCTCTTCCGCCTCTGCTTCGCGCAGCTTCGCGCATCTTCCCCGCATCTTCCCCACATCTTCCCCTTACCCCGCTTACCCCTTCAACCTTCGGGGATGCTGGCGGAACCCTGGTACGTGTGACCGGCGCCACAGTGACGCGCGGCACACGTCAGAAACCAGCCGCGTCTGCCCGCACATTGCCCGCACATTGCCCGCACATTGCGGTGGCGGCCGCAGGAGAATAAAGGCGGCCGCCACTGTACATGTGTAACATTAGAATATAACTCAGATGTCCATCTATTAGTAGTATTCAGCATTAGTTTAGTCTGAAAACATTACAGGTGTTATAACCCCATCACAAAAAGTGGTGAGAGAGACCGTGAGCATTATACAGAACTTAATATAAAGCTGTGTGAATCTTATATGCAGTTATTGCCTTTCTAATAAAGTATTTCTGGCTACCAAAGCTTTCAAAGGCATTTTCCCAACAAATGTTATTCACAGGCTTTCATTGCATAGGACCGATGTATAAATAGCATTGAAGACATGTATACTTTTTACTGTTTACAGCATAGTAAAATCATATTAGATTTGCATTGCATTGACTCTTCATGATGTAGCTCTACTAGAGACTGAAAAACAAAAAAACACAAACAAACGGAATATAAATGATGCAAACCCTTAATATAAGTGATATCATTTTCATTTTTACGGAAACAAATGTGAATCTTTTTAACACCCCTGCAGTGTAGACACAGGGAACTCTCCCCCGCGTCTTTGTGTGTTACAATATTTTCCGATCCTAGCAAAAAATATATATTAATTACAGTACCTTGATTTCTACATAACATTTAAACTCAGATTTACTGTACGTGTGCTACAGACTATATTCTATTTGTGGTTCAGTTCAAAATAAACCATGCAGCTGATTAACAGAAGAGAGGGCAGCAATGTTTTAGCTCTTTCCTTGTACAAGTAACTTTTTCTTCCTCTGTCTCAGACCGCAAGTATTAGATTATAAACCGTTTGAACCACAGATCCATTGGTTCTGCAAACTGCATCCTTGAGAAAGCGCCTGTTTGGTGCGAAACGCGTGGGAGGAGACCTTTTTTTGTTTTGTGTTTTCTTAGCATGCAATAAACTAATTTTCTATTTAAATACCTGGTGAGTTCCTTTTCCTTGGGGTTCGTGTACACAACCAATCCCTTTTTGTTTTTCAATGCATCTCTATGCAATTGGAGAAACACAGACGGGTTTCACGGATCTACCAACAGTACCAGCTGATCAAGCACACAGCCAGCAGAAGAGGAAGCGGTGAATAGCAGGAGTGTATGCAGCTTCCCACCGGCTTTTAAATAGAGAGGTACTGGTCAAGACCTGTGATCCAAGCTATCATGGAGGGGTAACATCCTTTCCCTTTACAGATTAGCTGGGTAGGTCTCTCATATAACCTTATTACAGTAGAGGCAACTCTTATTCGAACAAAAACCAGTGGCAATTTCCCAAAAAACCCAGGAAACACCCAGGTACATTCTGAATACATGCCTTAAACTTTCCTTAAACTAGCCCCAGCATTTCTGCATTGATTAATGGCCTATCAGATTAACAGCAGGGGTCCCTGGCAGTCCCATTCAAACTGAATTGGAATGCCAGGGATCCCTGCTATGTTAATCCTATGGGTCGTTAGTCAATGCAGAAATGCCTTAAACGTGCCTCAAACTAGCCCAGAACATACACGGCAAATGTTAGAATAAACGTTGCCTCTACTGTATGTACTCTTTCCTCTTAATGGCACTTATATGGATTGGTACTATACTTTATTTATCCCGTTTTTCAAATCACACCCGCTACATATTGATATATCAAAGACTCTTTACAGTGCTCTTCCTTGAACTTATATCAGCTTTTTTCTATTTTATAGCATGGCATACATACTCTGTCAATATTAAATCTGAGCACTAATGATTATATTGTTACGTATAGAAAATGCAAAGTTCCCAATATATGAATGGAAGTGCTCTAAATTGAAGAGTGCTGTGTCTTACTGAGTTTTTGATACAATATGTCCATCTTTAACATATAGTTCAACTCCAGACTCCAAGGTAAGTAAGTGTGCAGTTGTCCATTTATTTAACTTCTGTTAAACTCCATGTAAAACTCCACAGTGTATAGCCCTTAAAAATGGACCAGCTTAAAGATGGGATGTTGCTTGCCCTCTGCCCCTTTACCATTGACATCTATTAATCAAAATAAAATTCCCGACTAAAGTAGTTGGCTATCAGATTGCTCCCTGGTTCTATATTCTATCTATATTTAATCAGGTTAGTATATCTTTTGGGACCATTTCTAAAATAGATATGAAATCTATTCTTAAATGAACCCATCCTCCCATCCTAGTCTCCAAAGGCAATAAATGTAGCTTGTTTACTGTATTTATTGTAAAGAACAATTTCCTTTTGCTGGTGAAATATTTTCTTACATATTTATGTATACCCCATCTAAATTTTACAGCCCTTGTGATGAAAAGCTTCTTGTATTTTCCATATGTGTGAACTGTACAGGCATACCCCGGTTTAAGGACACTCACTTTAAGTACACTCGCGAGTAACGACATTATCGCCCAATAAGCAAACGGCATCTCAAACATGCGCCTGTCAGCACGTCCTGAACAGCAATACCGGCTCCCTACCTGTACTGAAGCTGTGCACAAGCGGGGAGACTATAGAGCCTGTTACAAATGCGTTATTTACATCAGTTATGCACGTATATGACGATTGCAGCACAGTACATGGGAAAAGTGGGAAAAAAGGCAGTGCTTCACATTAAGTACATTTTCGCTTTACATACATGCTACTACAGTCCCATTGCGTACGTTAATGCGGGGTACGCCTGTATTTATAAATTATAGTGTTCATTAGTCACTTTTTACAAAGATAGCAAACCTAATTTCAAGATAATTTCCTACTAACTAGAAATGAACAAAACCATCAACAAATTTACCAATTTTGCATAAAAACAACAAACACATATATCTTAATTAAATAGCACCTTGATTCCAACTGTCAGAGTCCTGAGATCGTAGATAGATCATTGTATATGGAAGAAACAAAGAAAAGTCAATATATGCAAGAGAAAGATATACTGTAGGTAGAAATGTACACAAATGAGAGATCAATGTAGATTAGAGAAAGTGAGAGTCTCTATTGAGTAAATATCACCCACTCCTTAAAAAATACCAATACTATTGAATAGGTCAGCTAGTGTTGGTGTTATATGAGTTAGAGGTATTAGTCAAATCTATCTCTTTTTCTCTCCATCCCTTCTGAGAGAAATACACCTTTGAACCTCATATTAACAATAGTCTCCACTAAAGAATTTTGACAATTTCAAAGCTATTTTAAAATCAAAGTTCTAATAGCCTTACTGACACTGGAGAAAAGAAGATTTGGTGTAGATTGGGCTACCTTGTAGTGGACCAAGATTAGAGTCCTCCATAGGTGAACGTATAGTGTACATAGCTTTTGAAACCTTGTAGATTTCGTCTTCAAGTGTACTTCTTTAAAAGAACAAATACATACAGTATGCAAATGTTTCATAGCCAAACTTGGACAGGTTCATAAACAGATGTAGCAAGACTTGGTGTCTCCAGGGCCACAGATGACAAGCTTAAATCCATGGCTCCAGAGATATTGCTGCCTCGGTCGCACGGCAAGGGGTACATATTGTACTTTCGGATCGAGCCCCCCACTGCAATAATCCACCCACTTGCTGTGGTGTCGAAAACCGTTTGTGTTGCTACATTTGTTTCTTTTCGCAAAGTAAGATCTTCTGTTTCCTGCAGCTTACTGTATATTTAGGGTAGGAACTACTAGACTTCTATACGGTGGGATTACATTGGTTCTTCCCATCAATTATGCTGATGCATATTTATAAACATGCTTATATCCAAGTAGCTAACCCTGTACCTGTTTTCTGCAAATACATCTATACCTTGTGCTCTGAAATTGTCCTTTTTTGGGGCCAATTATCTTTGTTTGTACTGTATCTTTCTGATTTTTTTTCTATCCAAAAGCATCTACTTGCACATATCTCCTATTTTCCGAAGTCCTTCTGCAGAGATATACAGCATCCTACTCGGATTTTGCAACTTTGTACAGTTTTGGAATGATTGTTCTCTATGTCCATCCTATTAGTAATTTCTTTAAAGAAAATCACATATTTGCACTTTATTTTATGATCAAGCACCAAAGCTGTATCTTTGTGTGTGCAATGTGCAGTAGACTATAAATACCTGCTATCCAAGACCTTCCCATCTACCAACAGTAGAAATACCAATAGGCAAATATGTGCTTCTACGCCATGCAGGGCCATCAATGGGGAAGGATAGCCGAGACTGCGGTCCCAGGCTCAGTAAGTCAAGGGTCTGGGCCCCCTGCTGGCAACCCTACCATATAGGGCCCAGTGCTTCATTTGTTAGGCACCTGGCAGGCCCATCTATGGGCCTCAGGTGAGCCCACGCTCCTTTGTGTCGCCCTCCTCCACATTAGGGTTAGCCCAAGGACCATATCCCCCACCCTGAGGCACATAACTCCACACCAAACCCCCTCCAGGCCCATACCTCATCTCTCCGAAATGGGACATCTTGTCACAGCCATCTGGCCACAGCCATTGGGCCGCCAGCAATCAGCCGTCGAGGGCATGTGGTTGCCAGCCATTTCATCGCTAAGGTAAGTGATTAGGGGTTAGCTTTAGGGGTTTTAGGCTAAGGGCTAAAGGTTTTAATGGTAAGGGGTAAGGTATGGCCAAGGTTTAGCTGTTTAGGGTAAGCAGTCCGATTACAGGGTTAGGGGTTTTAGGGTAAGGGGTTAAGGGGTTGGGATAAGGAGTTAAGGTTAGTGGCTTTAGGGTAGGGAGTTAAGGTTTGGAGCATTTAGGGCTTTTAAGGTAAGGGGTATGGTTAGGGGCTTACCTTCATGATGAAACGTCCGGCAGCTAGCTATCACGGCCACTGATCAGTGGCTGGATGGCAGCGGTGGAGTTGCTGAGACGAGATGCTGGCAGAGGCATTTCCCCCTCCCCCTCAGGCCCATATTTATCTTCCCCAAGCTTATAGCCATTGGTCCATACCTCCCTAGGTCCACACCTCCTTCACCCCTCCAGGCTCATCCCTCCTCCCCAGGCCAATAACTCCTTCCACTCTTCTTCCTCAACAGGTCCCTAACTTATCTCACCCTTGTCCCTCCCTTCTGCCCCCCTCCTCCCCAGGTGTTGAGGAGTGTGGTAAATTACAGATGAGTTAATACACCACTCAGTAAAACCAAAATATTTCACTATCTATAGAAGATGATAGATGCCTGTATGATCAGGTTTATATGTAGTCTATATATAGTATTCATCAGAAAAGTAGGTAAAATAAAGGAGGGCTGATCACAGCACAACATTTGCTATAAATATAAATATTAAAATATGGTATCTGCATTTTTACTGTGTCAATAAACTCAAAACAGCATTTATAGTAATACAGATTACAGATTCTTAATTCTCAGATTCCATTGTAACTATATTACAACATGGACATCCAACCATCAAACCGCCCATTACATAGTTTATGCTTGACTAAACTGTCGCATCCACGTGAAAATTATATATCTAACCAATACAAGTCTGGTTTAAAGATACGGTTATAAAATAATTCTTCTATCTACGTGTTATGTAATATTTAAAGTTTTTCTGATGGCACTGATATATTTTATCTAATTACTTTTCACCTGGTCCTTCCACTGTCTTTTAAATAAACAGATATTTTGTAAGTTAAAAATACATTATTATCAGGGTAGCTGATATCACACATACAGTACTATGTAGAGATTGCTTAGTAACACACATGCTGCCCTTACTGGGAGTCTAAAATACATGCTGTTATCAGACTAATTATTATTGTTATCACAATAAGTACTGCTTTAGTCAAAATGTGCTTCCAACAATGCAGCTCTTTATTGTAATCAGATACTAAGGCATATTAATCGTACAATTATTTTTTCCTGCTATTTTTTAAAATCTGAAACCTAAGATGCACACTTGATAAATCCATAAATCTATTCATCTAGCTGCACAGATGAACCAGGCTGGTACATCAGGTCTTTCCAATGGAACCAGATCTCATCTCTGTCTGAAGTCTGTCTCAGAACTCCTCACTATGTTAGAACTTTCTTATTAACAGCGAATCACACTCCAGCAGGCGTGAGCAGTTAAGTGCTAAAGACATAGATTAGAACACTGGATACTTGCCAGCAAAGGCATATGGAAATGATAGATTCCAATAAAAAGGGGCACTATTAAAGTCTGCGGATGCTTTGTAGTCCAGGAAAATGAAAATAAATACATTTGTAATCCACAAAACATATGCAATGCAGCTCTCTCTGAGCGAGCTCCAGCTAGCACAGAATAATGATTCAGTAGTTCCAATCTGGGGAGTGGCCCTACACATGATAACAAAATCAAAAAATCTACTGACATAAACAATTTTAATTTTAAGGATTGCCAATGGACCAGAAGTCCTGTTTGACTAATCTTCAATGTTTTTTTCTCTCTCTCTCCCCCAAGTAAAGAAAATGACGTAATTGGACTGGATTTAAAGTCTGTTATTACATTCTGCCATGTCGTTAGCTGAGATTTTCATAGGGACTTCAGGTATTTTCAGGGGGATTTTCTCTCTTAGAGAAAAGTTCAGGGACGTTCAAGAGAGGCCTGAATAAGTGTGGGTAAACGCTCATTTCTTGTGGTTTTACTGGATCGCAACTTCAATGGGACACAAACTTTTTCAAACCCAATGAAGTACCTGAAGGTGTACAATTTCAAATGTAAAGCATGTTTGCAGTCATGTTTGTAATAAAAAAAAAAGTCAATGTTCAAGTGATAACATCAACAAATTGATAGAATCTATTATTAAGAGAATGGGTAGCAGCACTGCTGGGTTTAAAAAAAATCCATCCCTTTTGTGGTACTTCTGTAACGTACACCATCAGCAGAGACACAACTTTGTGGGACCACAACGACACCTCTTCTCTATGCCATTAAGTGAGGCATTGTAATCAGATTAAGAATTCTTCTGTTATTTTAGGTTTGATATGTAGCCACCAGTGTAGAAAACTGCAATAGAAAAGGATGTCTCTGTGAGTTGCAGTAAGAAATAACTAGGCAAAAGCCTATCTGACATGGATCTAGACTAAAGCCCATACTGACGGAGCAGTGGTATGCCATACAAGGTATACAAGTGGTGGAGTGGAGGTAAAAATATAAAGAGAATGTTTGTAGGGATATGCTATAAACCACCAAATATCAGTGAGATTGAGGAAGCTTAAATACTTTTGCAAATGAGAAGGCATCAAAGCTGGGTCATGTTTGCATAATGGGGGAATTTAATTATCCAGACATAGACTGGGGCAATGAGATTAGCATTACAATAAAAAACAGTTTTTTGGGGGTGCTAAAGACAATTATATGACCCAAATTATTGAGGAACCAACCAGCAGAGGGGCAGTACTGGATTTGGTAATATAAAACAATGTAGAAGTAATAACAAATATTCAAGTCTTGGAACATTTGGGTAACAGTGATCATAACAGGGTCTCATTTGAAATAAATTATCAAAAAACAGATTACTTGGGTTCAACAAAGACCTTAAACTTTAGAAAGACAGATTTTAATAAACTGAGGTCTAATCTACAAGCAATACATTGGGATGATATTTTTTCAGGGAAAAGGTAGAAGATAAATGGGCAGTCTTTAAAACATTGTTATAAAAGCACACTTATCAGTGTATACCCATGGGCAATAAGTATAAAAGAAATAAGTCAAAACCAATGTGGCTACATAAACAGGTAGGGGAGGAAATGGACAATAAGAAGAAGGTGTTTAGATTTTTTAAGTCAGAAGGGACGGAGACATCGTATCAGAATTATAAGGAATGTAACAAAAATTGCAAAAGGGCAATCAAATTAGCAAAAATGGATAATGAAAAAAGGATTGCAATAGAAAGTAAAATCAACCTCAAAAAGTTCTTTAAAGACCATAATAACAAAAAAAATGAGAAAAGAAAATATAGGACGCCCTGGGAGTTTTGCATTTTTACACCTGCTCTTCTATATCCATCGGATGTTGGGAAACATTCTATTTTTCAAAAGCAGAATATGTTCCAGGGGTTATATTTAATTCTTTATTGCATAGAAGTGATATCACTTTGTACAGAATTTATTGGAAGTCTTTTTACCACTGTACGTTGTTCTTTATATTTCTATTCGCATATATTCACTTTGCTTAGTGGTTTACACCACTTCTCTTTTCTTCTAGTGAACTTTGCACTATTTCTTTTGCACACCATTTGGAAGGCTATGCCTCTTAGATTTCTAGCCCTCAATCATAGTGTTACATCCTTTAGTTCGCCCAGAGGATGGGCAGTGCGGCAGCCATGTTTTCTCCCAGGGTTCTTTCCTGCCCTGCTTGCTGATGTGCACTCCTTCAGAGCTTGAGTTTGTAACAATATTTTTATCCTCTTACTCTTTTCCTACATCTTCTGTGTCAGGGTAGTAAAACCAAAGTTCCAAACCCTACCAATCATTACCAATTTGTTACCACGGTTACCGATCCATTACCTACGGACACACATGACAATTGGAAGGCTATGCCTGTATTTGTCATGTGGAGAAGTTGCACCTCGGATCCTGGATTTTAGTCTCTCTCGCTGCAGCAGGCTAATGAATTAATCCCCGCTAAGCTTTGCTTTCTTAATATCTTTCAATTCTCAGGTTTTTTGCTAGCTGCAAATCATAATCCATCTCCCGCCTCTCCTCTTCCTTTTCACACTCCCATCCCTTAGGGTGGGCCTCTTACTCTTGGCACTACACCTTGTACATTGGCGTAGAATGGCCAAAGTTCATAACTCCAGCAATTGTTACTAATCGTTACCAATCGCTAGCAATTAGTTACCAATGTTATTGATCAATTACCTACGTACACACACAATATATATATATATATATATATATATATATATATATATATATATATATATATACAAAGAAAGAGAATTGAGGAGTGGCGCCAATTGAGGTCAAAACCTGGCCAAGTATATTATAAACCGGTGAACCATATCATTGGGAGTAATATTAAATGTAGCAGCTATAAAACACTAATACAAGAAAAATGCATAAAAAAATATATATAAAAAATATATAAAATATACACAAAAATACACACAAAAATAATATTAAAAAAATAAAATAAAAAATATATAATAATAAAGAATGATAGAAGATACAAAAACCAGTCCCAAAACACTGTCCTTCAGAGTCTTTGCAGCCCGTTTGGGGGGAACACCACTCCCTTGAAGATATCTAAAGGAGAAAAAACCAAAAAACAGGCGCACTCATAGTGTAGTAAAGTTAACAAATTTATATATGGGACTGGGTAAAATATGAACTGCTCACTCACAAACGGAGAATATAAAATCGCATGTATGAGATATAAACTCAATCGCCAACATGTAGAGCAGGAACTCGATGGATCCTCCGGACAGACCACCGCATGCATCACTGCGCAAGGGGGACACCGAAATGGTTAATTCTTCCGAAGACCGGAGACAATCAGGTACCTCCTTGCGTTTCCAATGACTATCCTGTTGTAGGATCTCCCCTGACGAAGTCTGTAAAGATGAAACGCGTAGGGTGTTTTATTTGGAGTATATATATTTTAATACTGCTACACTTTTCACTCTGAGAGAACGGAGAGATTCATCTGTATTGTTGGGACTCTTTAATACACGGCATCTGTACTGTTGGGACTCTTTGGTACACGACGTCTGACTGCATTGTCAGTGATTAGGCTGACCCGGAAGTCCTTTGCGAATCTCATGCACTGAGAGCAGGGACGCTGATCCGGAAGCCCTTTACAACAGGATAGTCATTGGAAACGCAAGGAGGTACCTGATTGTCTCCGGTCTTCGAAAGTATTACCATTTCGGTGTCCCCCCTGCGCAGTGATGCATGCTGTGGTCTGTCCGGAGGATCCATCGAGTTCCTGCTCTACATGTTGGCGATTGAGTTTATATCTCATACATGCGATTTTATATTCTCCGTTTGTAAGTGAGCAGTTTATATTTTACCCAGTCCCTATTATAAATTTGTTAACTTTACTACACTATGAGTGCGCCTGTTTTTTGTTTTTTTCTCCTTTATATATGTAACGGATTTTCTGGACTAGCCTGACCCACCCAATCTCACATTGGCCCCGGTGGTCTAACCAGTCCCCATTACAGTGTAGTGTCTGGTGGTGCACCTGTTGGCAACAGGACTCCTGAGTCTCCCGCATGATGTTGTGTGGGGATTGCCAACCCAGACAGGCAGCTGAGGTAGTGAGCTGAGTCCTACCTAGATCCAGTGCAGCGCCTCCACCTCATCAGGATCCCAGCGTCCGCTTGTGGATGGTCCTGGTGAGGAACTCCTCTGTGGTGCAGCCCCCTGCGTAATCACTCCACACTTACACATGAGGGTATACTTGAACAAGGTCATCTTTATTGGCATGGTGATGTGGGCCAGCTGCCCCTCACAGCTATCAGCTTAGCCACTCATAGTCATTAGTGCTTCCCTTTGAAAGGTTCCTCCTTTTCTAATGGAGTTGCTTCCACCTCTCCCCTAAGGAAGATTCACCAGCTTCTCTCTGTCTGCTCTGAGCTGCACACAGTCACAGCTCTTGCATCAGCCTCTGCAACATTGTTGCAGACCTTCACGTGCCTCTTACTGAACAGAGGCAGCACAACAACAGGAACTGAACTAACTTTAGACAGTGCTGTGTCTTATATCACCTAGGAACAGGCACATCTCTGATGTCACTAACCGTGGACACACAGCATGTTGTCACTTCCTATGGGACATACGACACCTCACCAGGGTGTGAGGGCAAACCTCCATGATGACTACTGGCAATCCTGCATACTTACCAGGTTTACTGCCAGCATGAGAAAGAGATATGTACACCAATTTTAGACATGGCTACATATATATATATATATATATATATATATATATATATATATATATATATATATATATACAGTGTTCGACAAGCCTATACATTTGCTCGCCCCGGGCGAGTGGATTTAACCCCCAGGCGAGTAAATATTGGCCCAAGCAGCACATGTTTGATACTAGGTGGCGAGTAGATTTTTTGGTGATTTGTCAACCACTGTATATATATATATATATATACACAAAAAACAAGAATGTTCAGGGCACTCAAAAGGGAAAATAAAAGGAAATCAACTTATCTGATCAGTCGTGGTGCTCGCAGTGCAGCCAGGATCACCATCCAGCAACAGAGATAGATAAATACCCAATACCAAAAAATCTGCAGCACTCACAAATTCAAAAAAATACAATTTAATAAAGCAACACAAGCATCAGGGGATAACCACAGAAAAAAGAAGTGACGTTTCGAACCTCACGGTCCTTTCTCAAGCTTTTTTTTCGAGCTTGAGAAAGGACCATGAGGTCCGAAACGTTGCTTCTTTTTTCTGTGGTTATCCCCTGATGCTTGTGTTGCTTTATTAAATTGTATTTTTTTGAATTTGTGAGTGCTGCAGATTTTTTGGTATTGGGTATATATATATATAAATATATATATATATATATATATATATATATATATATATATATATATATATATATATATATATATATATATAGTGCAGAATAAATGAGTTCTCCAGTATTCGGTGATACCTTTTTTATTGGACTAACAATTTATGTCATAGGACAAGCTTTCGAGAGTTATCCTCCCTTCTTCAGGTCTTGAATACTGATATACAAATGAATCTATGGCTAAAACAGTGTGGAGCCATAGATTCATTTGTATATCAGTATTGCTTGACCTGAAGAAGAGAGGATAACTCTCGAAAGCTTGTCCTATGACATAAATTGTTAGTCCAATAAAAAAGGTATCACCGAATACTGGAGAACTCATTTATTCTGCACTATCGCAACTGGACTAACACGGCTATTTTCTGCTTTTTATATATATATATATATATATATATATATATATATATATATATATCATATATATATATATATATATATATATATAAAATAATGTAACCACTTTTCACTTCTGACAGTAACATATTCACTATGCTCTTCCGCATCAGTTTAGAAACATAAGATGGTACCTTTTTAATATTTACATGAACATCTTGAAGCCGGCATTTGTGATAAAGATTCATTTTTTTGTGCAGGTTGTATTACTTTTCTTTTGAGCTATTTAAACCAAATCTGCTGATGAAAATGTTGAAAGCCTTCTTGTTGAAACACACAGATAACATGGTAAATGCACACTCTGGAGAGCGCTTTAAACTTGGAATGAGTTGTCACAATCATGTATGCCCTAATGGTGCATTGCTTGAAGGACTGTTATCAAGATTGACAAAAAAAACAAGACTCAAGTTGGAAATCTATCACAAACCAACATACACAATGACAAGGCTAGCATTAATGTCACTATCAGAATGTATGTCAATGTACCTTATTGTCTAGTATCTGTCCTATGTGCATATTTTTCCATATTTGTTGATCTTATTTGACATTGTGAAGTCCTTCAGTGTCTTGTACTGTATGTTTGTATATCTTTATTTACATAACACCCTCCAGGTACGTGGCGCTTTACAGCAGTAATACATGTATTGGGAATAAGCGCTTCAAACATAAAAGTAACTTTAGGAAAAGAAGTCCCTACCCCGAAGAGCTTACAATCTGTCTTTTCCTTTACACAGATTATCAGTACATGTGCCAGGCATTGCAGCTCTGCAAAAGGAAGGGGGAAATAATCTGCAGCAAAACCCTTAAAGTGCTAATACCTGAGCAAATTATGAGAAGAAATTGGGTACACCTATGGGAGCAAAAGACTGGCAATTGCAGAGAAGAAAAACCTAAGAAGTGAGGCTAAGAACCTCCCATAGAAGGTTAAGGCACTCTGCTTGTGTTATATTATGCAGAAACATCTGTTCTGCTACTTTTGTATTTATCTTCCTCACCTGTTCCGGATAATGACGTCATTACGCGAGACTACTTAAGCCCGACTGATACTGGGCTTAACACATGCCCCTGACGAAGCTCCTGGCGAAATGCGCATTGCGTGACGTCATCTTCAGACACCCTGCACGTGGAGACCACCAGAGGACTTTTACTCTTCAATCAGGCAGTATTATGCGACTCAGAATCAGCTATTTGGGAAAAGGATATTTGGCCTCTCCTCAGATCCTCAGATGTGAAGAATGTTTCTCTATGAAGTTCCTTGCAAGCTTTCCTCACAGATCTTATTAATCTACCTGTCTAAGCTATATAGTATTTTTTTTAACTCCGAGCAATGTTGGTTGTGTGCCCAGACCTATTATTGAGAATCTTTTATATCTTTGATCTGGTTAATTTGCCCTGCATGTAGGATTATATGTATTATTATATACTTGCTTATGCTATATTATATCCACGTTTGCTGATATTCTATGTATACTGTACCATTTACAGTTTATTTATCTGTCACTGCGTGACACTCTTAATACTGTCCTCTTTATATACATCTCTGTGCACATTCAATGCATTTTTTTGTTCCTGGAATACACCATTACATTTATCCTAAGGGGTTCTATGTAATTTCCCCTCCCGAGGAATGGTCTCTACACACACACACTTTACACCTGTGTATACTTGCATGATTTACTTAGATATTGTGTTGGGTGCTTGTTCGGTGGATGTCTATCTCTTTTTGTAATTGGTTTTATACTGTGTATTTAGTTGTGTACTGTATAAATAAATAGATTTTTGGACATTTTGAACATACTCCTGAGTACCCTATCCTTCTGCGGAAGTTTCTTAGCCTAACTTTTTTGGTATTTCTTCTCTGCGATAGATGCTGAACTTCACATATCTCCAAGATAGTCTTTCATGCAGCAGTGAAGGAGCTGTTTATAGAGCAGATTTCTGTTCATACCCCATCATCGCCTTATACTTATCCCCACTTCCTATTTCTAGTTTTCTTTTCTTGTATTTAAATGTTCTAAATAGAATAATGACAGATTAACTGGTTGTGGAAGGAAGTGCAACCGCTATTCTGTCAGCAAGTCAGGTATTCATTTAGATATTTAGCATAGGAGCAAATTGGATTCTTACCTGTGCTGCTGATTTTGCAGGGGTGTAATTAACCCCCTTTTGAACATCATCACAAATGTAAGTACCCGCACTCTTTTCCCTACAGAAATTACAAATACCCATGTTGAACGTCTTACTCTCACAGTCACTTTTCTTCATTTTACCACAATTAAATGACTGCTTGCCTTTAGGAATTATTTTCAATAAAACATTTCAGCATACCATACATAGGGTGACAAGATGTCCCGGTATAGCTGGTATAATCGATAAAGAGTTATGTCTGCACACCTAAACATGTATAATATAAGCAATATACTTGCAATTAGAGGTGCCGGTGCTCCGTACCTGTCTGGTGTAATTTCAAAGTATATGAACAAAGTGAAGGATCCAGGGCACTGTGGATGCCCCATACCTTGACAAAGCGCCGGGTGGCGCGAAACGTACGTCGGTTTTAGTGACGTCACAGTCGTGACGTCATCAGGGAGCGTGTGTGTGGAGCTGTGAAAGGGGACATGTCTGGAGCATCGAAGCTATACCAGGTTGTATTCATCCGGAATCATACGGTTACGGTCTTGTGATCTGCCTATGCATTTAATCCCCATATGTGTTTGTTTATGCATTACAATCGCAAACAGCCATGATTAGAGGAATATGATACCGCACTACTTAAGTTATTTGCATAGGTGTTGATGATGATATACTGCACCAAATGACATTAGTACATATGCTATAATAACCTGTGGTATTCTCTCTAAGGGACAGTTGTACAACTACCTATATAGGTTTTTCTGTTGCCAAACAGGAAATAGTGCATTGACTAATAAATGTCTGTATGTATAAGATATAGGTATTAATCAAGCACAGTGATGTGAAGCATGCTAAGGTGAGTCCAAGGAACTCAATACACCCAGCGTTCACTAACCAATTACATATACTCCTAGACATGTTTTTATGTGTTACAAAGTGAGACTGGGCATTTATATGACTATTGTATATTCTATGTCCCCTACCTTAATATATTGGAATAGACAGGTCGTCTGTCAGTTATAATTATATAGGTTATTTACACTCCCGCACTAACTCCTTGTTTCTTTTATTTAAGATAGTTTTGTTCTTTTTGTTTATATGTTAAATAAAGTATTTTAGATTATATTTAGTAAGTGGCTATAGGGTTTTTCCCAAGGATTAAATTTTTCCTAGCCCTTTAATGTTGGTAGTGAGTGCACATAGGATTCTTTTTTGTTATCTCATTAACCTTCCTCCTTCCTTGGATCCAGGGCACTACGGATTTTTAGAAGAGAAATTTATTCTAGGCACACACAACGTTACGAGCTGTACAAAGCTCTTTCTCAAGTGACTGGCCAGTCACTTGAGAAAGAGCTTTGTACAGCTCGAAACGTTGTGTGTGCCTAGAATAAAGTTCTCTTCTACAAAACCTTAGTGCCCTGGATCCTTCACTTTGTTCATATAATTTGAAATTACACCAGACCGGTATAGCTGGGACAGTTACGGTTTTTAGGCCTCTGTCCCGACTTTTTGGGGTGCTGTCCTGGTTTTCTATCCTGCTGGCCGCACATGCACGATTGACACTTGCCGGCTGCTCGTGTGCATGTGCGATCGGCACTTTCCATCTGTGCATGCGCGATCGGTGATTGCCATGCGCGCATGTGCAGTCGACAAGTGCTGATCACGCTTGCGTGGTTGACGAGCGCTCTTCGCGCATGTGCAGTCGGTGCTCACCGTTCGTGCATGCGCAACTGCGCATGCGTGATATTTGTCCAGGTTCTTGCAAGGACAAAAATGGTCACCCTAACAAATTGACAAAATCTCATTGTAAAACAGCAGTGTAGGATGGAGCATGTCTAGGCCTCTTCAAAATGTTTAAGCAGCCATATCGCTGCATTTATACTGTATAATATAGGAACATAACACTGATCACAGATAAGAACTACTTGACTCATCCAGTCGGATCATGACCAATAAAACCTTCTCCTGAAGAGAAATGTCAAATAAATGTAAATTTACAATCCAACAATATACAGTATTGCATACTTTATTTTAAACGACTCTCATACACTTCCAAAATATGTCAATATTTAAAGAGTTCAGTTTGTATACATAAAACGAATTAATTGTTTTAACAGACTATTTCTAAATGACCAAATGAAACAAATGAATTATTTGACCCTGCTTGCCTCACTTATTGCTGCACTGTAAAATTCCTGCCATTTGCCTCAGCACTTAATTGCCTTATATTATCATGCATGCTCCATTTTCTCAAATAGTATGCGCTGAAAATGCTCTTGAATGAGACTCCCATGCTGCTCACTGCAATTACCTTCATGCTGCAATATTGCTAAAGGAAATCATACAGTAACTATCTTCTGCTTAATCTCTCTAATGTTTTTTTCTTTCTTTTCTTTTGTTAACTATTCACCAGCATCTTATCCTTCATATCTTCCAGTTTTTGGGGAGTTATTTACTAAATACTCCTGGCTGTAAAACTGGTGCAAAACTAGAATCGCATCAGATTTATTAAAGAGAAATACGATTTTTGTTCTTTTATAAACATGGTCTTTTTTTGCCCCAGTTTTTCATCCCCAAGACATTAGTATGTATGTGTATGTGTATGTATGTATGTATGTATGTATGTATGTATGTATGTATGTATGTATGTATGTATGTATGTATGTATGTATGTATGTGTGTATGTATGTGTGTATGTATACTTTTATAGACACAGTTGAAACAATGTAATTTGTAAAGAATATCATTTTTTGGCCAATTTAAATTTATTATCATAGTTTCACTTTTTACATGCATGCTTAATCCAATAGTAGATTGAAGTAGTTAACTCCTTTAGTACTAGCCAATAAGATATGGTTGGTATACTAGCTACAGTGATAAAAAACAATGGGTAATTAGATTTAGTTTATCTGTGAACAGTAATGATGTAACAACTGCATTGAATATGTTGTGTTGTACAAGGGGGGAAAGGGGTCTTTCACTATATATATATTTATATATATATATATATATATATATATATATATATATATATATATATATATATATATAAATATTTATATATATATATGCGCACCCCCCTGAGGAAGATCCCCCTATGGGATCGAAACGTTGGAGTTATTTTATTTATAAAATATTTTACCAGGAAGTAATACATTGAGAGTTACCTCTCGTTTTCAAGTATGTCCTGGGCACAGAGTAAGACAAATAATACATGGTTACAAATACAGTTACATAAATGAACAGGGTATACATTATATACAAGACATTGCATGCACAGTTAAAGAAAATATATATTATGGGCATATGAAACAGTTCCAGACCAGATTAAAATGTGAGACAGCCTTAGATTTGAAAGAACTTAAACTGGTGGTGGATGGTAGAGTCTCTGGTAGGTTGTTCCAGTTTTGGGGTGCACGGTAGGAGAAGGAGGAACGGCCGGATACTTTGTTGAGCCTTGGGATCATGAACAGTCTTTTGGAATCTGATCTCAGGTGATAAGTGCTGCAAGTGGTAGGGGTGAGGAGCTTGTTCAGATAGCTGGGTAGCTTGCCCATGAAGAATTTAAAGGGAAGACAGGAAAGGTGAACTTTGCACCTAGACTCTAGTGATGACCAATCTAGTTCTTTGAGCATTTCGCAGTGATGTGTGTTGTAGTTGCAATGGAGAACAAAACGACAGATTGAATTGTAGACGGTGTCAAGTTTGCTAAGGTGGGTTTTTGGTGCCGAGCCATATACTATGTCTCCATAGTCAATAATTGGCATTAGCATCTGCTGTGCGATACGCTTTCTGACCAGGAGACTTAGGGAGGATTTGTTCCTGTAAAGTACCCCTAGTTTGGCATAGGTCTTGGTTGTCAGGGTATCAATGTGCATTCTGAATGTTAAGTGGGAGTCAAACCATAAGCCCAGGTATTTAAAACTAGTGACAGGGGTTAGGATGGTGTTAGCGTTGGTTCTAATCAGGAGCTCAGTCGCTGGAAGCTTTAAAAATTTAGTCTTTGTCCCAAATACCATTGTTACAGTCTTGTCAGTCAGTCTTGTTGAGTCTCAAAAGGTCAGACTGAAGTATGTGTTGAAGGTCAGAGAGGCTATGGCTGTGTGCATATAGGATTGTGTCGTCTGCATACATGTGTATTGAGGCTTCCTTGCAAGCTGTGGAAAGATCATTAATGAACACTGAGAAGAGTAGGGGCCCCAGAACAGAGCCTTGCGGTACACCACAGGTGATATCCAGGGGGTTGGAGTTAGAGACTGAGATGGACACTGTAGACGGACGTTCACAGAGGTACACACTTGGAGTCGTTTATAATGTGAAATTATAATAAGGCTTTATTGTGCCTTTTCCTTTTCATCAGGAAATTCATCCAAACACAGGGGGGGAACAAGGCTTCTATTCACTTGGGAGTATTTCTAGTGAAACTCTATGCAATAATTCACATCTCCCTTAGTCAAGCAGTTCTCGCAGCCCCAAAACATATAACATGATAGGGGTGAGATATAAGCAGTCTCTTAAGAATAAAAGTCTTATCTGTTTCTTGGAGGGAAAATCTCACTTCCTGGTTCAGCTTCAGGTACAGTAGTTTTCCCTGTGTCTTGAAATCAGGTCTGCTGTGCAGAGCTCAAGACTGGTCAGCTCCAACGGTCAGCTCTTAGTCAGAGCTAAAGAGTCACTTCCTGTCTGAACAGACAGGTTTTTGTTAACAATCTAAATCAGGCAGGTGGTGTTTAGTTATTTACTACCAGAGGTTAACCACCACAATGTGGATTAAAGGCACATTGCTGAACAGGGATAAGTGCCCTGTTACAGACACATGTTGGGATCTTCCTGATAGGTAGGACTGAAACCAGGTTAAATCATCCTTCCCTATGCCAGAGCTCTGGAGTTTGTTAAGCAGGATAGCATGATCAACAGTATCAAAAGCCTTTGCAAAATCTAGGAATACTGCACCAGTGAGTTGTCCCCGTTCCATTCCACACTGGATTTCATTGCAAACTTTTAGCAGGGTAGTTATGGTTCAGTGTTTGGGGCGAAAGCCAGATTGGAATTGGCTAGTGAAATTTGTCTTGTTATAGAAATCGCTTAATTGGGAGTGGACACATTTTTCCATGACTTTGGATAGTATTGGAAGAAGGGAGATTGGCCTGTAGTCTGAGACAGTGTTTTTGTCCCAACTTTTGAAGATTGGGACAACTCTGGCAGTTTTCCAGGTCTTAGGGATATGGCCTGCAGACAGGATAGAGTTGACTATGGAAGCAATTGGTTTGGCAATGGCTGGGGCACCAAGTCGTAGGAACCTAGATTGTAGTAAGTCAGGTCCGCATTGGCTGCTTAGTTTTAGTTTGAGGAGCGCTTGTGAAAATTGTGGGCAGTGTTGGGAGGGGGTGGGGCTATGTGTGTACTCCCAGGATGAGATTCAGATTTGTGGTTTGGGCTGCGTTTCGCTAATAAGTTAGTGGCACACCCCACAAAGTAATCATTGAATGCATTTGCAATGTCAGTGGTGTTTGTCAGAGTAATATCCCCCTTAGTGATATTACTTGGTTGTTGATGGTTAGGAGGCTGGAATATATTGTTGATAACCTTCCAGAAGTTAGCTGGGTTTGATGTATTTTGGTGGAGATTGTCAGAGTAATATTGTGCTTTTGCGTGCCTTGTTTGCCTTGTGCACATATTCCGCATGCATCTGTAGTGATTGAGATCCTTGGTAGTGCCAGTTACTTTGTAGCTTTTCCACAAGGTATCCCTGAGCTGGTATAGTGCAATAAGGTCAGTTGTAACCCATGGAAGGTGGGCCCCTGTACCCTTATTTTGCGTAGTGGAACATGGGTATCGCAGAGTTTTAAGAACTCTGATTGGAAATATTCGAGCGCAGAATAAGGGTCGGGAATTAAATTGATTCTGTGTCATGGGCAGTTGGAAAGGTCATCCAGAAACTGTTGTGTGTTAAAGTTTTTAAATGTTCTAGTGAGGAGAACTTTAGGGGTTGAATGGGGCGGTTTAATTTTCCTTACACAGTACACTATTGCATGGTCACTGAAAATATCAGGAAGGATGCCAGAGGATTGGATTCTGCTGGGGTTTGAGGAGAGAATCCAGTCTAGCAAGGAATGGTTATGCGATTTCAGGTTTGTCCGTGTGGGTTGGGAAAATAGTTGTGATAGGTTAAGTGACTTGATTTGTATCTGGATTTTGAGGTTTTTAGGGTCAAGCCAATTGAAGTTGAAATCCCCAAGAACTAGCAGCTCACTCTTCTCATTCAGAGAGGAAATGGAGCCAAGAAATTGGGTGATATCAGTCAGGGATTGTAGAGGGGCTTTAGGGGGGCGGTAGATGCCAGCGAGCAAGATGGGCTTAGAAAAGGAGAGGCAGATTTTGCCAACTAGAATTTCAAAAGAGGGTGGGCTTGGGGGGCAATTTAACAGTGTAAATTGTAATGTGTCTGCAATATAAAATAACACCCCTCCTCCTCTCTTTGACCTATCTCTCCTAAAAATGGAGTATCCCTGGATGGCGATATTTGCATCAGGGGTTTTATGGGTTAGCCATGTTTCTGTAAGAACGATGGCTTTGGGTTTATGCATAAGGGACCATGCCCTTAGTTCGTCCAGTTTGGGCAGCAGGCTCCGGATGTTTATATGGGTGACAGATAGTCCTTTTTGGAATTTAAAAGTGGAATTCTCAGGGGCATGGGACAGAGTTGAAATGGGAGGACCTGGGTTAGGTTCAATATCACCTGCTAAAGAGAGTAATAGTATGAGTAGAAATTTGGGTAGTTGTTTGCAAGTTGTAAATTTGTGGTGTTTGCCATTAGAGTGAGCAGTGGTTGGTGTGCTGGTTTTTAGAGTTCTCCACCAACATTCAGTAGATAGTGCAAGGCTTTTGAGTAGTCCAGAGTGTATGGTGATGTAGGGTGTGGGCCAGGAGGGGGGAGTTTGTAGTGTATAGAGGGAGTAACATCTCCATGAGGCCAGGAGAAAGAAAAAAGTTAAGCTACATAGCAGGCTCATGATGCCAGAGGTAGGCAGTGCTGCATGGAGCTGTTGTGAGCAAAGTGAGTGTGTGCAGACTAAACAGCAGGGGTGTGCCTGTTCCTTGTCAAATGTTTTGCTGCACTGCAATGCTGGAGTCAATTCAGGGTTTCAGTGGCTGAGTGGGTGTGGGAGGTATTTTTGTGAAGTCAGTTTTGGGAGAGGCTGCAATGAAATAAGTTGTAAAGGGGTGTGGGATTAAAATATGCAGGCTAACAAGCATGGGATCAAAGTGTGGTCATATAAGCTCACCGTTTGTTGCCTTGAGTAAAAGTTTGCAGAAAGGATGCAGTCCCCAGTCACCCTTTGTCAAACTATAGTCTTACTATTATTGTCACTTAAAATGATCACTATAGTCTAACTATTATTGTCACTTAAAATGATCACTATAGTCTAACTATTATTGTCACTTACAATGATCACTATAGTCTAACTATTATTGTCACTTAAAATGATCACTATAGTCTAACTATTATTGTCACTTAAAATGATCACTTTAAATGCATCACTCTTAAGATGCCAATGCTACCTTGCCAATGCAAGGGGAATATGTGTTTTATACATCTAAAGCAGTCACGTGACCCTCCCCCCGCCCCAATAAATCAGCTTGTTCCAGTTTGTCAACTAACAGCACAGAGTTAAGAGGGGGAAAAAAAACACCTTTTGATATTCAAACATTCCAAACTTATCAATGCTTAAGGCCACTGAGTAAATCTTTTAAACAGGACTTGCACATCAAAGGACATACCAAACTTATCAATGCTTAAGGCCACTGAGTAAATCTTTTAAACAGGACTTGCACATCAAGGGACATACCAAACTTATCAATGCTTAAGGCCACTGAGTAAATCTTTTAAACAGGACTTGCACATCAAGGGACATACCAAACTTATCAATGCTTAAGGCCACTGAGTAAATCTTTTAAACAGGACTTGCACATCAAGGGACATACCAAACTTATCAATGCTTAAGGCCACTGAGTAAATCTTTTAAACAGGACTTGCACATCAAGGGACATACCAAACTTATCAATGCTTAAGGCCACTGAGTAAATCTTTTAAACAGGACTTGCACATCAAGGGACATACCTGTGAAGAGAATGCAATTAGATCCATGTCATATCAGCTGTCATATTGTCACTTAAAATGATCACTTTAAATGCATCACTCTTAAGATGCCAATGCTACCTTGCCAATGCAAGGGGGATATGCAGTACCCAGAGCCAGAAGAATTGCCTGGACTCATTTGGGATGAAGTTCCCATTAATACAATCAGTCTCTTTCCTAGAGTCTGGAGGCTGGGGGCATCGCCGCTCCCCTGCATCCAGTATGGAGAGGACGCCCCCTTCAAGTGCTGCAGTATCTGGAAGGATTGCACAGAATCTCTTGGGACACTGTCCCCATCTAACAGTTAAGACTCAATGTTATTTCGCTATACATTAATATATTTTTTAAAGCCGATAACAAGCTTAGCTGGCAGCAACCAGTTAGAAAGGGCTGGAACAATGTTTAGTCAGTCTCCTATGACGGAGTTGGCTTTATTTTTTTTTCAATCTTTTTTTTTTGCGTACGTATGCTCAAAACACACAGAATACAGTCATCGAGTCCAATAAAGCATTTTCATTTTTTGTTGGGGGGGGGTGGACAGGGGCGGGGGGGGTAGTGTGATTGACAAACAGAGGGGGGGGAGAGGTGTGAGGGGCAAGGGGGGGAGAGGTGTGAGAGGCAGAGGGGGGAAAGGTGTGGTGTGGCCGACTCCTTATCAACGTTCTCTCTCAGGAGGGACCAACTGGATCGGTTGCATGTTTATGAGAGAGTTGGGCCTCTGCGGTCTAGCCATGACCCCAAAGTAGTATAGAACTGGGGGATTTTCTCTGTGAGCATGGCCGTGAGTTTTTCCATGGTCATAACCGTGGTGATTCTTTTTGTAACTGTATTTTTTGAGGGTGCTTTTACCTGCTTCCAGGCAGCTGCGATAGAGCACCTAGCAGCAATTAGAATGGCTGAGATAAGTTTAGTTAAGGGGGCAGGGAGGCCATCAACTTGTTTTCCAACAGAAAGGTCAGAGGGTCCAGGGGAATTTCCAGCCCTGAGGTATCACAGAGTAGTTTCTGGATCTTAGACCAGAACCCCTGGATCTCTGGTCATGACCACCAAATATGAGCCATGTCTCCTCTTTGACCACATCCCCTCCAGCACAGATCTGGCGTGCCGGGGAGGATCTGGCTCAGTCTACTTGGGGTTAGGTACCACTGGAATAGAATTTTGTAAATATTTTCTTTTGTGATCGTGCAAATTGAGGTCTTGGAGGCTGCTTCCCGATGTCCTTCCACTCATCCATATCTAATTGTAGATTGAGGTCTGCACACCACTTTTGCATATATTCATGGTTTGGATTCTCAGATGTTGACCCTAATCCCCCATAGATCTCTGAGATCAATCCCTTCTGGTAAGAGCCATTGATACAGAGGGACTCAAATTTGGTTGGTTAGGGGAATTTGGCATTTTAGGAGAGCGCTATAAGAAAATGCCTAATTTGAAGGAATTTAAACGGGTTGGGGTCTTGTATTTGATATTTAACTTGGAGCTCTTGGAAGGACAGAATTTCCTCTTTCTTCAGCAAGTCTGCTACTCTCCTAATATTGAGGTCTTGAAATTGTTGAAATTGTCTCTGAGAACACCCAGGCGGGAAATCCGGGTTATCAAAGATGGGGGTAAGTTGAGAGGGGGTGGTCAACAGGGCGTACTTCCCTTTGTTTCTGAGCCAAACACCTCACGTACACCTCATTGCTCCTAGATCGTATTTCCTAGACCCTTTCTCCTTATCGCTCCGAACCCACAAAATCGCCGACAGGGGCAAAGGCGCCGCATATTGGGATTCTATCTCAAGCCACCATGATGTGGCCGTGTTGTTATTCCAAGTCACCGCTTGGCGTAGCTGGGCTGCCTGGTAGTATTTAATCACGTCAGGGACCCCCAGTCCCCCACCCAACTGGGGAGATAATAACACCGACCTTGGGACTCTTGGTTTTCGGTTATTCCATATAAATTGAAATATATGGGCTTGGATATTTTTAAGCTCAGACATGGGAATGTCAATAGGGAGCGTTTGGAAAAAATATAGGAGTCTAGGGAGGATATTCATTTTGGTTGAGATGATCCTGCCAAACCAGGAGATTTGGAGTTTATTCCAGGATTCTAGATCCTTTTTGATTTGGTTAAATAACGGGGGAAATTGGCCTGGTACAAAGAGTTGTAGGACTTTGTTATTTTAACTCCAAGGTATTTTATCTGGGAGGAGTTCCATCTATATTTATAGTTAGATTGGAGCATTCTCCAGGTCGGCTCTGGAAGGGAAAGATTTAGGGCTTCAGACTTATCTGTGTTAATTTTATAATCTGAAATTCTGCCAAATTGGTCCAAGAGGATTTGGAGGTTGGGAATGGTGGTATGGGGATCCGTGAGGGTCAGTATAATATCGTCCGCGAATAGCGAAATCTTATGTTCGGTCTTGGCAATCTTAATGCCCTGTATTCTTGGGTCGTCTCTGATTTTGGCTGCTAGGGGCTCATTGGAGATTACGAATAGTAGGGGCGAGAGGGGACAGCCTTGTCTAGTGCCATTCTTGATCTGGATTGGGTCTATTAGCCCCCCGGGGAGTTTTATATATGCTGCAGGGTTTTTATATAGGGCTCTAACTCCCTCCAGGAATGGGCCGTGGAAGCCAAATTTAGACATTGTTTGGTCTAGGAAGGACCATTTGATTCTGTCGAATGCCTTTTCAGCATCAAGGCTTAGAATCATTGCTTGGGCTTTATTGAGGTGCACGTGGTCTATAAAATCTATAATTTTCCGGGTGTTATCGGAAGCCTGCCTTTCTGATACAAACCCCACCTGATCGATATGAATAAGTCTGGGGAGAATTGGATTTAGTCTGTTTGCTAAGATCTTGCTGTAGATTTTGAGGTCTGTGTTAAGAAGGGAGATTGGTCTGTAGCTACCACATTCAAGTGGGTCCCTACCTTCCTTGTGAATGATCGCTAGATTGGCCGCCGAGATTGTGGCTGGGATTGGTTTACCCTCCAAAAAGGAATTGAACATATCAAGAAGATAGGGAGACAGAGTCAACATAAAGGTCTTGTAATAGGCATTGGAGAAGTCGCCTGGCCCAGGGTCTTGCTCAATTTGAGTGGTTTAATGGCTTCAAATAGTTCTTCCTGAGTGATTTTCTTATTAAGGCTTTCCAATTCTTCTTGCGTTAGGGAGGGTAAGTCACAGTGTGCTAGAAATTGTGAGGTTAACTTAGCTCTACTGTGAGGCTGCCACGAGGGATGAAGATTGTATAGTTCGGCATAGAAACTGGCAAATTCCTGGGCAATTTCTTTTTCGACATAGGTAATTAGCCCAGCTCTAATGCGGATTCTTTAATTTGGGATTTTGCTTTTATGCCCCTTAGCTTTGTGGCCAGCAACCTGTCCGCTTTATTGCCCCTGTCGTAGAACCTCTGGTTGGTCCATCTGAGTGCTCTCTCTACTTCATCGAGTTGCGTTTGTTTTAATTCTGATCTTGTTTTATCCAGTAATCTGTACAATGTTTTGGAGGGGTTGCTTTTGTGTTGTTGTTCTAATTCTAAGATTTTCTGTTAGCTCTTTTTGTATTTTATATTTAATTTTTTTCCGATAGGCGGCTATAGAAATAAGGTCACCTCTGATGGAGGCTTTATGAGCTTCCCATAGCATTGCTGTGGCAGAGACAGATCCTTTATTTATCTTGAAAAAACTGGAGAGTTTTTGTTTTATTGTTAGTTCTATTTCAGGGTCATTGAGGAGGGAATCGTTTAATTTCCAATTATACGCATTGCTTTTAACGAAGGGCAGAGAGAGGGACAGTTCGACTGGGGCATGGTCGGACCAGGTTATTGGGCCAATATCTGAGTGAGGACGCCTGGAAAACATTCTTGGTACCTAGAAAGTAGTCAATCCTTGAGTAAGACTGATGAGGGGCTGAAAAGAAAGTGTAATCCCTCTGGCCCTGGTGCTGGGCCCTCCAGATATTTACCAGAGAGAAACTTTCTATAATATCCCTTAATTTTGTGGCTTTTTACTGAGTTTGGGAGGAGTGTTGAGTGGCGAGGGTGGTTGATTTGTCACAGGCTGGGGAGAGAACCATGTTAAAATCTCCATTTATAATTAGTGAGGCGAGAGATTGCTGATCAACGGATTCAAAAAGTTTTTTCAGAAAAGGTATCTGGTTTTCATTGGGGGCATAGAGATTGAGTAACGTGATGGGGGTACCCGATAAGGTGCCTTGGAGAAGAAGATATCTCCCTTCCGGATCTGGGAGGGATTTTGTGAGGGCGAAAGGGACATTGCTCTTGATCAGTATAGCTACCCCTCTTTTTTTGTTCGGAGAGGACGCGTAGAATGCTTGGAGGAAAGACCTCGCAAACATGAGATCATTTTAATGGAAGACATTAGTTATATTTTATATTTACGGTGTTGAAGACTCCGCGCCCCTTTGAGAGAGGGGAGGTGGAGTGGGGGCGGGGGAAGGAAGCGGATGTGGGGAGGGGGGAGGAGGGGGAGGGAAGGGAAGGGGAGGGGGGAGGGAGGGGGAAGTGGGGGAGGGAGGGAGGGTGAAGAGGTGGAGGAGATGGGGGAGAGGGGGAGGAGAGGGGGGAGAGGGGGAGGGGGTGAGGGAGGGAAGAGGAGGGGATGGAGAGGGAGAGGGGTTGGAGAAGGAGGGGGAGTGAGGGGGGAGGAGGAGGGGGGGACGAAGAGAGGGGGGAGGAAGAGAGGGGGGAGAGACAAATGGGCTCTTTGGTAGCCCAACAAAAACAACCTCAGACACCATGGTGAAAGAGGTAGAGGGGGTAAATACCCCTGGAGAGTTTCCTGAGTCAGGGAGAATGGCGCAGGTCAGAAGCCTCGGACCGAGCACCCTCCAATAATTTCACATAGTTCGTAGAATAACATAGCAAACAATTATATTCTTACACAACTATAAGCGACAAACTTAACTTTCCCACATTTCACCCAACTTTGTTTACAGATGAACATCTTCGACATCGCGCTCAGGGAGGGGACCAGAGGACTCTTACACCTGGGGGGGAGGAAGAGGGGAGGTTTTAGGAATGCAGATCCTTTTCCAAATCCTGTTAGCAGAGTTGCCTTTTTAAGACGCAAAGAGGGCCTTTGTGTGTTGGGCCAGGGGCGGTGGTGGGGGGGAGGTGGTGGGGGGGAGGTGGGTGGGGGTGGGGAGGGGGTGGGGAGGGGTGGACCGGGGGAGGTGGAGTGGGGGGGGAAGGAAGCGGATGTGGGGAGGGGAGGAAGAGTGGGAGGGGGAGGGAAGGGGAGGGGGAGGAAAGGGGAGGGAAGAGGGGGAGGGGAGGGAGGGTAAAGAGGGGGAGGAGAGGGGGAGAGGGGGGGAAGTGGAAGGGGGATAGGGGGGGAAGTGGAGGGGGAGAGGGGGGGAAGTGGAAGGGGGATAGGGGGGAAGTGGAGGGGGGAGAGGGGGAGGGAGAAGGAGGGGGAGGGAGGGAAGAGGAAGGGAGGGAGGGGGAGAGGGGGAGAGAGGGAGGGGGGAGGAAGAAAGGGGGGAGAGACAAATGGGCTCCTTGGTAGCCCAACAAAAACAACCTCAGGGAGGGGACCAGAGGACTCTTACACCTGGGGGGGGGGGAAGAGGGGAGGTGGGGGGGTTTGGTAGGAATGCAGGTCCTTTTCCGAATTCTGTTAGCAGAGTTGCCTTTTTAAAACACAAAGAGGGCCTTTGTGTGTTGGGCCAAGGGCGGTGGTGGGGGGAAGGTGGGTGGGGAGGGGTGGAACGGGGGAGGTGGAGTGGGGGGGGAAGGAAGCAGATGTGGGGAGGGGAGGAAGGAAGAGGGAGGGGAAGGGGGGAGGGAGGGGGAAGAGGGGGAAGGAGGGGGAAGAGGGGGAGGGAGGGGGAAGAGGGGGAGGGGACGGGGAAGAGGGGGAGTGGAGGAGAGGGGTTGAAGGGGAGGGGGGAGCCGGGGAGAGAAGGAGGAGGGAGAGAAGGAGGGGGAGAGGGGGAGGGAGGGAGGGGGGGAGGAAGAGAGGGGAGGAGGAAGAAGGGGGGGAAGAAGAGGGGGGAGGGAGTGTAGGAAGGATAAAACACCCAGTATTTTGGGCGGTGCAGGGAGGTGGTCATTTGCCAAACTACTTGAGGGGTTCGGGAGTACAAAGAAAAAAAAAGGGGGGGTACATACGACCTTCCACCCATCGGGTATCACACTCGATGTTTCGGCAGCTGCATGAGCCAAAGTCCGAGGAGGGGAACGGTAGTGGCAAAAAAGTCTCTCAAGCGACCAGCTAGGACAACGTAGCATGACTCCCCTCTTGCTGAACAGGCAAGTAGAGTGGTTCCGCGGCGACGGGGGGGAGCGTGGGAGGTCAAAAAATGGGGCCTCGGTCAGAGTAGAGGGACTGTGTTGGGTTGATATGTTATTCCCTCGGTTCCCGGCGATTTTGGATCTGGAGTTGGTGGGTGGGGATATAAGACGGGGCGTAGGCGTCAGGGGGAACTGGGACATCGGCTGGAGGGCTCTACTCGAGTAGGTTGAGGTGTGGGGGAGCTGAGAGGAGAGGGGGGGTGGGTGAGTCGGGGGATGGGGGAGAGGGAGGGGAAGGGGGAAGGAGAAGAGGGTGGGGACGGCTGGGTGTTGGAGACCGATCATCTGGGCTGGCCCGGCCGGTGGGTTGAGGCCTGTGAACAGAGCCCGGAGAGAAGGCCGCCCCTCCCTGGCGGCACACACTAGAGGAAGGTTAGAGGTGGAGATTATAGTCTCCTCTGGTTTGCTAGTCACTGTGAAGCACGAGGGACCTCTGTTGCCCCGGGATTTTCTGGGTCCCTGAAGGGCATCTCTCGGTTCAGCGGTGAGGGAGACAGACCCAGCGACTTCAGAAACTCCGGAGATTCCTCGGGCCTAGAGATAGTATGATAGCGGCCGTCTTTGAGGACTACCAGCTTAAAAGGGAAGCCCCATCTATATTTGATACCTCTATCCCTGAGGATAGTCGTGAGGGGCTTCATCTCCCTGCGTCTGTCAATGGTGGTTCTGGACAGGTCTCCAAAGAGTTGGATCGGATTGTTATCCATCTGGAGATCACTGATCCCTCTGCTGGCAGTCATAATTTTATCTTTGGCAGAGTAGGTGTGTAGTCTTACTATAACATCTCGCCGGCGGTTTTGGTCAGTCGATCTAGGGCCCAGGGCCCGGTGCGCACGGTCCATCTGCAGGTCGTGGTCCGAGAGTTCGGGGACAAGTGTAAGGAAAGTTCTGCGGAGGTAATCCTGGAGGGTATCAGGAGAGGCAGACTCAGGAATGTTTCTAATACGTATATTCTGTCTGCGCTCCCTATTTTCCTGATCCTCCAGGGCTTTCCTGAGCTCGTTCACAGCATGGCCTAGTCTAATCACCTCATCCTCAGCGCTTGATTGGTTCATGAGAACCTCCCCCATTTTTGTCTCTAGGTCTTCCGTACGTTTGGTAAGGCCGCAAATATCTGACCTCAGACCTTCCAGGGCCGTGGATAGATCATGCTGGAAGCCCTTCCTTATTTTTTGGAAGAGGGATTCAAAGTATTCTTTGCCCAAACCCTGCGTTGGTAGTTCAGGGTCAGGAAGGCTCTGTGTTGTTCCCGCCTCAACCCGTAGGGATTCCTCGTCTCCATCTTGGGATTCCATTGTTAGCTCCGGCTGGCGCTTCGCAGGGGGGAAAAACCGGGTGACCCCCTGGTTTTGTAGTTGTTTGGCTTTGTTAGCCATTGCCACCGTGCCTGGAGTAGGTTTGGAGGTGATTTGGGGAGGTTTCAGCCGTGGGTAATGCTTTATTTACGTTGTATTTTTACAAGGGCGCTCAGGAGGTTCTGCACTAAACGGACAGATGCGGCGACACCGGGAGTCCTCCGCTGGTCTCTCTCTTTCATTCCTTTACCCTTTAATTGTTTGTATTGCTTTTTATATTGGGGGGGAGGTGTAGGGGTGATGCAGCCACTCAGGGGTCTTTCTGGTGCAGCACACGAGGCCTCTCTCCACAGTTAAATTCCCCCCCTCTCAGACCAGTATTGAGCGTTTTGCCTGTAGTTATTAATTTAATTCAGTGTAGTAATGACGCTGGGAGGATGGGGGAAGATGGGACACTGGGACTCAGGCAGCAGGGGCAGGCTTTTAACAGTTAGGGTGTCCGCCCTGGTTCATATCCCTTTTACGGTGTGGTGGTACCTCTGCGGAGAGCCCCGTCAAAATGGTCGCTTCCTCTCCCTCACCACGCGACCGGGACCTGCAGCCCTTTATTTTTGCGGTTCTGTAATGAGGGAGGGAACGGGATTCACAGCGGGGAGATGCTGCTCGCGCGGGAGGCTGCAGCGGGCGCGTTTTGAACACCATGGGGGGGGGGCCTCCGCTCCCGATCTCCGACCACCTCCGACTCCCCCGAAAAAGCCACTCTTGTGCCCTATAAATCTTTGTAGCTCAGTCCTGTGAGGTTTATTAAGAGGCTGTCTACTTTTTGGTGGACTTTAGATTTTTTATTTGCTTGTTCTTATATGATTCTTTTGGAGGGGCTCTGGAGCTGGTCCCTCAAGCAGCCATTCCCCTTGACGTCACAGGAAGTCTCCGGAGTAGGCTTTACTTTTATGATTTTGTTTCTTAAAGTGACAGTGCGTTTGAAATATTGAATGTCACTGATATCAGAATAACCACTGAAGGTTAATGGCTGAGTGCCTCCAATGTGTATTTCTTCAAGCTGCCCTCCCCTACTGGGATGAAATAAAACAGGCAGAAGCCTGAGTTACACATTATAATACCAAGTGTTATCCTTGTGTTTCTCTATATAACCCGAAAAGACTATGTCATGAAGAGCCCAAAGAGACGACAGCGCTACAAAAGAGAGCCATTTGTCACAGTTCCTTTTTCACACAGAGTGAAGTAACCGTATGTAATTAAAACCTTTGTTCACAAATTCTGTCTTGGTAATTATTGTTATAATATGTAGATACATTATTGTACACCAAAACTTAATACAGTCAAGATTATATACCATATCAGGCCAGACACACATATCCTACATTCACTTTAATCACTAAAAACCATAGTATAGTTTATTACATAAACATGACACATTACCATGTGCAATAGACTAAAATATAGGTTGGCAGAAAGATAAAACCTTCGGGTTTTTTGCATACTGTATGTGATAAGTGTAAAGCCTGTATGTTTGGAAATACTAAAAAAAAAGTATTCAACATTACAAAAGAAAAATGAAATGGTACAACATATTAACTGAAACAGTAAATATGTCATTTGCACTGTGCTATACAGCTGTAACGATGCGCGGAACATGCCCACTGCGGCGTGTCCCTTCCTTACCTGTTTACTTCTGATCGCCGCCCTCTAGCTGCGAGTCAAGATCCTGTGTCTTTAAGAATTCTGAAGCAAGCAACACCATCTTGCTTTCTGGCAAACCCTGCCCTCTTCCTCCTGACAGGAAGTAAGCCTCTCTTTGACTTTCTCTCTGCTATTAGTCTTTTGCTGCCTGCCCTGGTGTCTGCTGGTACTCATCGCATACTGTTCCTGCCTGGGCCTCCTTGGGACATTTACTTATCTCCTGCGGATTCCGGAGGACTGGGGCAGTCACTCTTATACTACTGAGGTTAGTTTACCATCGGGTAGTGTAGGTACCTGCTTAGTAGGGTTCACCTTGACGTGGTAGCAGGCTTATAATTCCTTGGCCAATGGATTAGACTAAGAATCCTTATGTTATGTTTAGTTTTGCTGCACCTTGCTGTTTCTGGCTCTATGCCTTTAAGAAGTCTGGACGTTCTCCTAGAAGCAATCCTTCTCTGGATGTTTCCTTGTGCTCTGGACTCTATGCCCATGTTCCTGTACCATGTTCCTGGTTTCCGTTTCCAGACTCCTGTGCTGAAGCGTTGGCTTCCCAGCAACCCCCGCGTTGGTGCCTGAGAACGCGCGCACTTCCGCTCTGCTGTCAGAGCATGCGCGCACATGCAGCTGGATCACTCGTGTGTGAGTAGGCACCGCACCTCCGGACGTGTCGCGCATTCTCATGCGCGCGTCACGGTCACGTGACTACGTGCGCCGATCCCCAGCTGCGCGGCACCTCACTCCCTTCGTATCCCCTGCGGCCTCCCCACCTCACTAACGGGTCCTTCCCTTTCCCTGCGCTTGTGAGGACAGCACAAGCGTGACAACAGCCCTGTACCTAGATGTAGCCCCGAGGTTGTTTTTCCCTCCCTGGCCCCTCTCTGCGAGTGCCGTGTGGTAGCGGGTGCCGCCGGAGGCTGCGACGGACCCGCCGGCACTTCGCGAGGGTGGGGGCCAGAGCAGGGAGCAGCGCTAGGTATCGCGACGCAGTCCGGTTGCCGGGGACGCGATCGGGCCGTCGCTAGGGCCGCGATCGCGTTGCCACCGGCTCGGCGGCTGGAGGAGAGTGCGCCGCCATTGCGCGTTAGTTCGCGCATGCGCAGGAGGCGGCAAGCGCGCGATAGGACTCCAGGGATAGGGAGAGATCGCGCGAGAGTAGGGAAGTGTAGAGGGAGATTGAGGCGGCCATTAGGGGTTCGCGCATGCGCAGGGCAAGTGCGCACGCGGCCCCAATGCTTTAGGCAGCCCCTGGGGACTACAACTCCCAGGAGGCTTAGGGAGACAGAGGTCAGGTGCTCCCTTGCGGCCAATAGGGCTGGAGGAAGCTCAGCCCGGGAATATAGATACATTTCCCAGGCTTTGCAGAGACAGTCAGGCAGAGGAGAAGGAAGGAGTAGGAAGGGTGCAGGGAGCGCGTGGCTCCTGTACCAGGTAAGGGTTCTCCCTAGATCCCCAGGCAGGCCCCAATTCCCGGTAAGGGCAGGGGGTAACTGAAGAGGGACGGTCCTAGCTAGGGAGGTCACCCTTAGGTGCGGAAGGTGCAGGTTTGGCAGTGCCACAGCGGAGAGGGCTGTGGGCACTGGCAAATAGGCACAGCGTGCAAGCAGTGGATTTGCTGTGGGATTCAGGTGGCTGTGTGTGAGTACAGCTGCGTGTGTGTGTGTCGCTGCATGTGCTGGGCGCAGTGTGTGCAGCGTGTGTGAAGTCTGCAGGCTGACAGAGAGCTGTGTGTCTGCTGCAGGCTGTTAGGATTAGTAGATACAGATAGGACTGGGTAGCTAGGGGAGGGGGCAGGTTATTGTTCCACAGGCCCTAGGAGTTTTCCCCAAGCCATCCCAGGTTGCGGTTCATCAGGGACAGGCCCTAGGTTAGGCTAAGGCCCCGCTCCCAGAGTCAGCGCACCCGCACTGCTGACAGGCAGTGCGCTGAGATACACAGACCGCGATATGCGGTCTGTAGGGAGCGGGAGCCGGAGCGGGAGGTGGGCGGGTGGTGGGCGGTTTGACAGGGAGGGGGGGCGTGGCTTGAGCGGAGAGACCCGCTACTCTCCCCCCCTCCCTCCACGGACTCGGGCTGGAGCTGGAGCTTCTGAGGGTAAGTATTAAACACACACACACGCAGGCACTCATACATACATACACACACACACACAGGCAGGTACTCACGCACTCATACACACACACACACACACACAGACAGAGGCAGGCATTCACGCACTCACGCACTCGGGCACACACATACACACACAGACAGGCACGCACACACACAGACAGGCACTCACCTGCTTTCACTCCACACTCCTCCCTGCTCCCCGAAGCCTCTCCTCCTCCCGAAGCCTCCCCTCCCCATTGGCTCACAGCCACACACGTCACGCGTCAAAGCTAGAAAACACCATTCTCTGGTGTCTCCAGCGGCTGACGCGCGACAGCGTGTAGTCAGCTGTGCCGCCAGTGGGGACCGGGACCGGCTAGCGAGGATTCCCCTGCTGGTGGGGAACTCGCTACATTGCCGCCCGCGCCAACGAGCGCAGCGGGACCGAGGCCTTAGGGTTCCTGTCCTGATAGGGTTAGTTAGGGATAGCGGCGGTTGCTGTTCCCGTGCGACGGTGGTGTGACCGAGAGACGGTTGAGTTCCCGTGGAGCGGTGGGACCCTCGTTGGGGTCTACCGGCAGAAGTACCTGGATAGGATCAGATGGACGTCTGACCCTTTTAGAAGAGAGTGGCGGTCCCGAGCATCGGAGTGCTCGGAAGGTACTTCAGTATATAAGTGCACCAACTGGGCCCTAGCTTAATTTAGTGACTGCGCAGTCACCCACGACCTCCGTAGGATTTCGGGACATTGGGTGTGGGGGATCACAGGACACTGGGTGGGAACACCAGACATTGGGCTGAGGTGATGCGGATAGAGCATCAGGTTATGTTATGTTATGTTATGTGATGTGTGACATGTCGTGTTAGTAAAGTGTTAGTATTTTATCTATGAGTGTTATTGTTTTCTTACCCAGGGCTATCTTTCATAACGGGGATCCTGGGTAAGTGGAGGCGCTGCACCAGGTAATGGTAAGGGTTTCCCTAGGCTCCCAGCTAGCGGAGGCTCAGATCTCCTGGAGCCACAGGTGTTATGCAGTACCAGTAGTCCCTTAGAGCAGGTGTGTTGCAGGGAAAGGAACCGGTTAGACCACGAGGGGCCAATGTGAGATTGGGTGGGTCGGCCGGTTCACAAAAAGGGCTACATAGATAATACAGTTTGTGTTTGCCAGGCAGTGGTTGCCAGACTCGGGGTGTCGGGAAGGGCACAATAAGGGAAATTAAACATGCTTAGTATGGATACAGAGGATATCCTAAATATGAAAGCTAAAAAAAAATGCTACAAGTATGTTCTCATAGTACAGAACTGATTTATTAAAAACAAAAACACACATGTCGGATATTGCTTGGTCTGCAGCTTTAATGAAAAGGAATCCTGTTGAAATCAATGAGAGTTTTTCCATTGAAACATCTGGTGCAAGGGTTTTGCAGCTTGGGAGACTTTAGTAAATAACCACCGATGTGTGGTATTAAGATACACTGCAGTGGGTGTGGGCACCGTACTACGAGCAAATGGTACATCTACCTACTAGTGCGGTTGAGTCTCTACGGTTAGCAAAATCCCTCCTCAGCTTAATAGGAGGGACAGCACCCCTCCAGTCCCTTCAAAAACAAATAAAAAATTGCGCGACCACATGGAAGCCCAATTGAATCAGTGCCATTGCCCTTTTTAGGCGCAATGTATGAAAGTGCTATACCCTAATATTGCCCATGTGTACCAGTTTTTTTCTATTTGGGGAGTGTCTATAAGAGGATTTATTTACCTGGTGCACATATGAGATGTATAATGTTTGCTCCTATCCTCTCATACTCCATGTCTTTCCTTTTCTCATACTCCTCACCTGCACGGTCGTTACGGGAGAGCGGAATATCTCCTTTCTTCATTGCTGTTTCCAGGCATCATCAGTTAGTGCTTCTCTGTCCTTCCTATCCTTTGCTCTTCACGCTATCCATCTTTTTCTCTTCTCACCCTACGTATTGCTGCGATGTATCAGCCCCTGTGTTTCGCTTCCTCCACTTCTGTCTCTGGTTTTGAATGATGACTGTCCTTTTTTCTCTCCTCTGACTCACAAATCCTCCTCCTAGGAGACTTTCATTGTCATGCTGATGACAAGGAGAGTGGGCAGCGAACCCCTTAGGCATAGTCTGTGCACTCTCAGGGATCTGCGCACCACAGGTTGAAAACCACTGCACTAAAGGATACAAAGATACTGTACCATCCTGATCTATTTGCTATATCTGTATTAGACAGTAAAGAGAACCTAATATAGGCCGCTCTCAATTCAGGTCAGCAATGTCAATTGACAACAGTTCTAGCAGCACTACAGTTGTGTTCACATTCATTGTTTCCCCAATTTGATGAATATAAATCACTTCCCTAATGCCCTTAGATGCGGCAAGTGGAGCCATCCCCTTACTCTTGAAGCAGGCTTCAGTCCCCACAGTTGGGGTCTGGCTTTCCAGCGTATGGGAGATCTACTACATGGAGAAACGTACGCACCTCTCGCACAGCAACATGGGAGAGTTTGACACTACACGATATCCATAGATCGTTCAGACTGTAGTAGTACCAGTGTAACCTGAACAAATTAGAAATGGGCCACAAGAACCCATCAAGCCATACATAGTGGGTAACTCAGAGTGAGGGATGACTAGGAGATACTCTGAAAGGAGAAAGGCGCTGAAAAGTAGCCCTGGACATCAAGGACGCCGGAAGATACAGTATGACAGGGCGGATTTAATCCTGAGCCTAAGCTTACTCCAATCTTAGGCCAATTGCGCTCTCTTCCTTCCTCTTTTTATTATTATGTTTCTGTCGGTCCTTTTATTATTTACTTATCCACCAATTGTAGGTACTAGCTTGGTGATTATCTCACTGTAAATAGAGAGGCCCTGTGCTACACCGAGGTCCTCAGGTTGATCCCCAACTTGAGTTATGGGAAAAATGCTTCATGGGTCTGTCATCTGGTTGTATGACTTAATACGTCAGGGAAATGCCTAACACTGCCTTTTCTTTATTCTGTGTATTTTGTATGCTTTCTGAGAAACCCAATAAATCAAGAATTTACCAAAAAAGGCAAAAATATTAAACCTAATTGATGTAAGCACTTAAATAAACACACTACAGTATTTAAATACATGTACAAATGCAATTAAAAAACACATTGCTACCTTTGATGGCTGCCCTCTGGTTTGCTTTATCATTAAGCCAATTGTGGAAACCTTTCTGGTTGTTTTAATGCACAAATGCATAATTATCATTCCAGAACTAATGCAAAAGAGATAATTGAGAATTAAAAAAGAACATCTTCACACTGCTGAGAAAAGTAATTGCACCTATTGGCCAGCTAAGGAAACAAAAATACCTTGTTTTGCAACTTACTTATCTAATGAAAAAGCAATTAGGAATATAATTAACCAACATTGACCAGGAAATACTCTGTGAGAGTGACTCAGAAAACACAGTTGACTTTTTCCTTGGCTGCTATGCAGAGTGCTCCTATGTGCAAATATGTTCTTGGCTACTATTTTTGTTGATGTCATTTTCACTTTTTAATTGCATGTGATTTTTATGCACATGAATCTATCAGCATAGACTATGGGGGTTATTTACTTAAAATGTTAACACATTACTTTCTTAAATGGAATCAGCTGTGCTCTTGTATTTAATTTGCCACTTACGTAGTGAACACAATCTTACCTTTAATGATTTATACACAAGTAGCGCGAGCGTAAGAAATATAAGTAATAGGGCTATTGGCCATGACTATTGAGGGGTCAGAGGTAAGATTTGTTATGGGGTTAGAGGCAGAGAGGGTGGGATTTAGGTTTAAGTTCCCAAAGGAAGGGAGGTTAGGATCCCCTTGGGAATGAAGGGGGTTAACCCCCTTGTTTACCATAGTGGTAAAACCGCAATGATATACAATGGATAAATAGTTAGGTGTTTAAACTCCTTGGCTGCTAATGGGTTAATCGAATATTGTTGATTATTTTATTATTTTTTTCCACCTGTCCATGGCTTTTACTTTGGTTCTCAATTTTGCAAAGGCAATACAAAATCGGCCTGGGGTATTAAGCCTATATGTAAAATAATAAATCATGTTTTTTCAGCATGTGGGGTGGGGTGGCACAGGGGGTGGGTGGGTTGTGTAATAATGTTTATTAAATATTGTAATGTTTATTGGGGGCCTAGGAGGTGGGTTGTGGGGCTGTTGTGTGTATTATTGCTTATTGTAGGTTGCGGGGGTGGATGAAGGGGGTATTTGGCCCTTGGTGGGTGTTTAGGACTTGCGGGTGGGTAGCTAAGGTAATGAAGGGGTTAAGTCCACCCGCAAATGCAGTAGGGAGTGCCCCTGATTGACATCCCAGTGAATCTGCCACTCGAAGTTCAGAGAAGGCTATATTTCCCTCAAGTGCGGCAGCTGGAATCTCTTTAATCTTTGTTCAGGGCATTCCTTAAAGAAGCCGGGGAACTACCATTGTCTTCTCTGAGTATTCACGCAGCCTTCAAGGAAGAGTGTTACCGGATCTCTGATCAGGAAAGGTTTGGACAGATTTAAAACCTCAAGAAGGGGGTGACAGAGATTCCACCAGGGGGAGTAAAACATGTGTGAGCTACGCTCAAATACCCTGTTCATGATGAGAGAGACTGGTACTTCTCCCTGGAAACTACGCCCACAGATGACCAGATAAGAGGATGGAAGTTGGTACCCGAAGTGAAGAAGTGCAAATCTACGCTCCCTTATTCTGTCCATCCAAAATATGTCGCCTCACTCTATTCATTTGCATGCCGGTCAAATACTGGGCCCAATATACCCTGTCACTCACGTGGAACCTCTGGTTCATGAAAATGCTGCCACGGTGCGTGAAGCCTCATCTGAAGTACCCTTTGACTTTGGAGAATCACCTTTGCCACCAAAATGGAAGACGCAGCTTGGGGACTAATTGACTGAGCGCAAGAAAGTTTTCTCCACCAGTGAAATGCATGTGGGTTGTATCAAAAGCACACCACACACAATTAAGCTGAGTGATTCCACCCCTTTCCACGAAAGATCCACATGCATAGCCCAATGAGATGTGGACGATGTTAGTGACATCCTGAAAGAGATGGATACCGCTGGCATCAAGACTGAGTCCCACCGTCCCTACGCATCACCCATCGTGGTGATGCGGAAGAAGAATGGTTCTGTGCGCCTGTGTGGATTATCGCACCCTGAACCATCGCACGGTTCCTGACCAATATATGCTACCCCGAATCGAGGAGATCCTCAGTGCCCTGTCGGCCGGTCAGTGGTTCAGTGTACTGGATTTGCATTCGGGGTACTATCAAGTTCCTATGAGCACATACGATTAAGAGAAAACGGCATTCGTCTGCCCGTTCGATTTTACAGTTCACCCGGATGCCTAAAGGCATTTGTGAGGCACCTGCCACGTTCCAGTGGTTGATGGAGAAGACCATAAGGGACATGAACACCAGAGAGTATCTGGTCTCCCTGGATGATATTATCGTCTTCGGACTGACGTTGGAGGAACATGAGGAGCGCCTCCTGAAGGTCTTGGACCGATTGCAGAAGGAAGGCCTGAATTTGTCCCTAGACAAGTGCAAATTCTGCCGGACCTCTGTCACCTATATGGGTCATATTGTCTCCGCAGACAGAGTTGCAATGGACCCTACCAAGGTAGAAGCAGTGGTGAACTGGTCTCGGCCTGACAATGTGATGGAGCTCCGTTCTTTTCTCGGATTCTGCAGATACTATCTGAGATTTGTGGAAGGCTACTCCTGTATTGCCAAAGTTCTGAATAACTTATTGAAGCTCTGTCTTTAAGATCCTCGCCAGAAAGCCGCGAATCCAAGAACGCTATTCGGCGAGAAATGGACTTCTGCCAGTGAGGAGGCCTTCATAGCCCTGAAGAAAAAGCTAACTGAAGCCCCCATTGTTGGCCTATGCCGACCTGGATCAACCATACATGTTGCACGTAGGTGCCAGCTTTGATGGACTGGGAGCGGTACTGCATTAGAAGTATCTTACGGGTTTACGGCCTGTCGCCTACATGAGTCACAGTCTAACTTTGAGCGAGAATAATAATCCGGTCCATATACTGGAGTTTCTAGCCTTGAAGTGGGCTTTTTTAGACAAGTTACACGATTATCTATATGGGGTTCCCTTTGAGATAAGGACGACAACTATCCGCTTACCTACAGTACATCCTGACATCCGCCAAATTGGATGCCACCCGCCACATTGTCCAACTACCACTTCACTTTAAAGTACAAGCCGGGCCCTCTGAACGTGGGAGCCGATGCTCTGTCAAGAAGACCCGGACTGAGCCCAGTCCCTGACGACGGAGAGTGGGAAGAGATGGAGCAGTTTATATGATGTTAGGGAGGGATCCCCTCAGGAACTGTTTGCGGTGAAATTCATCCTTTGTGGGTTAGCTCACCCACTCCAACCTGGTGTAATTCCTGCACAGCTGGGCTCTCTAATGTCTCTCTGTAGTAGTCTCTGTCTGCCTGCTCCCCTCTGCACTGTCAGGTCTTTGTCTCTGCTGGACCCTGCTGCATGCACTGGTCCAGTGGGGTAACTCTCTCTCTCTCTCTGCAGGCCCCTCTCTCCTAGGGGTCCTGCATGAACTCTTTGTGCAAGATGGGCCTGCACACCCTCACTCCCTCAGCTCCCTTTCCAACTGTCACCAACTCTCATTCCACTGGCTAAGCACAGCAACATTCCAGGATGGTTTTGACCATTAAAAAAAGGCAGGCAATTGACCCTCAAACTGCCGTTATTTTAACTTGCCCCCCCCTCCCCCTTCTGTGAATGTCATAACATCCGCCTGTAAATGTGTAGACATTCCATTTCAAATGTATACAGATTTGAGAGAGAAAGATATCCTATTCTAATAGAGTCCTAATTGATATATATCACCTCAAACCCACCATCAAAATACACGTGGAGAGATACCTGTGCACAGGTAGGTAAAAAAGAGCACACCTGAGATAGCATGTGCAGAAGAGGCCTGTGGTATTGCATACACTCGAATTAAGGTAGGCGTATTCCCCTATTTAAACCTTGAAAATCCATGGCTGTGCCATTTTCGCAGCAAATTCGAATGTTGGCAAAAATTGCCCACCTCTGATCAATATCTATATATAAATACGTTAAAAATGTATCTAAAATCAACAACAGTTTGGGAAGGCGTTCAACAACATAGCAATCACTGCTGTAAAATTATGGTACATACTGTAAGATGAATGGGGCTAATAAAATTACTATGAGAATGCTACTGCTATCTGAAAGCAGGAGGACCAAAGAATGGGCAAAAAATACGTGTGAACCGTAATAAAGTAGAAAACGATTGACAATGTTTTATTTTTAATTGCTGCGGCAAGGAAATATTATACATGCTCCTAACCACGCCACTTTTCCCTTTGGTAGATAGCATAGATAATATAATGTTTCTTTTGACAGAAAATGACACAACACATGCAAACACAGAAGTAAGCCAATCAAAATAAGCTTGAAAATGGTCGATTTTGCCCTTTATTTTGGTCTTATACAGCCCCCAAAAGACTGAAAGACTGAAGCTTGATACAGATGTAGCAGCCATTATTGCTCATGCTGACAGGTTGCAGTGAGACACATACAAAACCCCGGCAGGAGCATCGGCCATTGTGTGTGCATTAGACACATGCAAAAAAGGGGTGGGACTACTGCAATATTGCACCCTAAGGCATGTACCAGCAGGTGCAATAATGCCTACTACATCTGCAAGTATTACACTTTAATACCAATTCCATGCACATCCTAGAGATAAATTATACACTTATGGTGAACATAAATGTATCGATTTAGATGTAAAGTCGCCATTGCATTGTGCTAAATGAAAATGATTTAATGTTCTATGAATTATGCTAAATGAAAAGGGTTAATTCTTAATTTGCAGGAATCTCACAAATGTCACTAATATAAATTTCAAAATGTTGATCCGTGCAACTGACATTAATATACAGTAGTAATTCCGCCAATCTAAATATCTTGCTTCATCCTCACTTGACTTACCCAGTCTCTTCCCAACTTCAGCAAATGCACAGTTAGTGGGTTTCAATCACAAATCACTACCACCACGAAGATCCAGATGACACCGATGAAATCACACTACTGGGAGGTCACACCCACACTGCTGCATTAGCCTCCACCATCCCCATTACCACAACAGGAGGTCCACCTACCTCCACCAAAGAGCCAAACCAGCAAGGTCTCCACAACCATCATTACACCATCCCACCACGCTGCAACAGTCATAACATAATGAACCCACAATGCTGCAATGAAATTGACACATTAGCACCCAAGATGCTACCCCTTCTCAATACCCTTACCAACAGATATCTAGTGGATTTGTCTAATAGACAAATAACCCACTCCAAAAACACAAATATTTAGGGAGGGAGGATAGGCATTCTTCCATTCGGTTGATTGAAAAGAGAGGCCGGAACAAGGCATGGGATACAATATATAAGCATACAAAACCACCACCCCCACCCCCTTACCGACAACCCATCAACTCCTATCCTGACTAACTTCATCCCACCCCCATAACCCCTAACACACTTTTTAGGGGGAACCCTAGGCAGGAAGTCATGCTGCCCCTGCACTTCATCAGATTTGGGTTGTGAAGCACAGGAACCTGGTTCGTCCTGGTGCCAGTTCCTTGTGTCAAGTCACAAGTACCTTAGGCACCAAAAACATATGTTTTAAGCTCATTTAGGCAGGGACTGTGGCTGTAAAAATCATATACAGTGTATATATATATATATATATATATGTGTATATAATATATATATATATATATATACAGTGTTCGACAAATCACCCAAAAATCGCCACCTAGTCCCGCCCCCAACCCTAGTCTCGCTCCCAACCCCGCTTTAAAATAAAATATAGAAATAAAATACATTTAATAAATTCCAAGGCAGAACAACATTCGTTTTGACATAAATGTATTTATTGTATTACATTATACTACAATTCAGTCCTTGTTACGTGTGTGTGTGTGTGTGTGTGTGTGTGTGTGTGTGTGTGTGTGTGTGTGTGTGTGTGTGTGTGTGTGTGTGTGTGTGTGTGTGTGTGTGTGTGTGTGTGTGTGTGTGATCTAGAAATAAAAGCCAGGTGTGAATGACTAGTTTCCTGAACCCTTTAACCAGTGCCTGGACGTCCCCGCTTCACAATATCTAAAGCAGCAATCCCGCCTGGGATCTTAACTGATCCGCAGTCCCTCAATGTCCAGGTACCCTCATTCCCGCAATGTTATACATTGGAGGGGAGGCGTTCCCTACCTGTCTTCTGGGTTAGGGGTGGTTCCGATGTCTTCTGTGTGAAGCTTGAGTCAGATCTGGAAGAAAGCAGTATAGGTTATTTCGGTGTAGTATAGGGCAGTTAAGATATATAGGGTAAATAAGAGATTCAGATCCAGTGTGAGACAGACATAGAGTGTGGGTGAGAGACACAGAGAGAAGGTGAGAGAGAGAGGGTGACAGAGAGACACAGCGAGAGAGGGTGACAGAGAGACACAGCGAGAGAGGGTGACAGAGAGACACAGTGAGAGAGGGTGACAGAGAGACACAGTGAGAGAGTGTGACAGAGACACAGCGAGAGAGGGTGACAGAGATACACAGTGAGAGAGGGTTAGAGAGAGGGTGACAGGGAGAGAGAGAGGGTGACAGGGAGAGAGAGAGGGTGACATGGAGAGAGAGAGAGAGAGAGAGGGTGACAGGGAGAGTGAGAGAGAGAGGGTGACAGGGAGAGCGAGAGAGAGGGTGACAGGGAGAGCGAGAGAGAGAGAGGGTGACAGGGAGAACGAGAGAGAGAGAGAGAGAGAGAGAGGGTGACAGGGAGAGCGAAAGAGAGAGAGGGTGACAGGGAGAGTGAGAAAGAGATAGAGGGTGACAGGGAGAGAGAGAGAGGGTGACAGGGAGAGCGAGAGAGAGAGAGAGGGTGACAGGGAGAGCGAGAGAAAGAGAGAGGGTGACAGGGAGAGCGAGAGAGAGAGAGGGTGACAGGGAGAGGGAGAGAGAGGGTGACAGGGAGAGTGAGAGAGAGAGGGTAACAGGGAGAGCGAGAGAAAGAGAGGGTAACAGGGAGAGCGAGAGTATGTGGGTGAGGTGGTGGGTGACTGACTGACACGTGGGTGGGTGGCTGACTGACTGACACGTGGGTGGGTGACTGACTGACACTTTTGACTGACTGACACTTGGGTGGGTGACTGACTGGGTGGGTGACTGACTGGGTGGGTGACTGACTGGGTGGGTGACTGACTGGGTGGGTGACAGACTGGGTGGGTGGATGACTGACTTTGGGTGGGTGGGTGGGTGCGTGGGTGACTGACTGATTGGGTGGGTGACTGACTGGGTGGGTGACTGACTGACTGGGTGACTGACTGGGTGGGTGACTGACTGGGTGGGTAGGTGACTGACTTGGGTGGGTAGGTGACTGACTTGGGTGGGTAGGTGACTGACTTGGGTAGGTAGGTGACTGGCTTGGGTGGGTAGGTGACTGACTTGGGTGGGTAGGTGACTGACTTGGGTGGGTAGGTGACTGACTTGGGTAGGTGACTGACTGGGTACTTGTGGTGACTCTCTACACACACACACACACTTTAAATGTTGGTGTGCTGAAGACATCCCTCACCCTGTTTCCCGCTATCTCCGGAGCAGATCTCTTCGGCTGATGCCTCTCCTCGGGGTTCCCCTGAGCCGGTGTCAGCTCCAGAGGATCTGTCGGCAGGAACACAGGCACCTCACGCTCCCTCACGGAGCAGTGTCGGCCATCTTGCTCCCGACCTGCCCCGGATGGAAGCCTCTTCCTGTGGCTGTTGGTCACGTTCGTGGGGGGGAGGGGGGGCAGGGAGGGGGGAGAGGGAGAGGGAGGGGGAAGCCCCCACCACACACACAGTGGAGTAAGGGGGGAAGTGCCAAGACTCGGCTCTCAGCCTCCCCACTCCTTTCGTGCCCGTCAGCTTCCCCCTCACAGTCCACCCACATCGAGCGGGCAAGCACGGGTACCACCACCACCCCACCCACGTGCACAGCCGCGCAACACAACACCCCCCCCGCGCGCCCATCTCCCGCATCCCAGGTGGCGGACACCCCTTCAGAGGCGGACACCCCCGGGCGGGCAGGGGGGGGAGGAGATCAGGGGCAGGAGTGGGAGGAGATCAGGGGCAGGAGGGAGAGGAGATCGGGGGAAGGGGCTAACCCAGCGCTGCCTGCCAGCCCTCTTCCCCGCGTTAACCCTATAAGGGAGGGGGATTATTTATTTAAAAAAAAAAAATTGGCTCGAGCAGGGGAATTCATAGAGCCGCAGCACGGCTCGCCAGCGGCCTAAATCCACTCGCCACGGGCGTGTGGTTATAATGAATTGTCGAACACTGTATATATATATTTATATATAATGCTATGCACACTATGCTGTAATTGTGAAGCGCTTTGAGTTACATTGGGAGAAAATAAAGTTAATAAAGTTAAATTGCATTGCATGGCAAGGGTGGAAATTACTTGTTCCTTCACTAGTATTAATAACATTGTAGAGAGAATCATGGGAGTTTTACGAGCTTCCCCCCCCCCCCTTACTGATAGGCACAGAAAAATAGAAATATGCACAATGGGGACAGATATAGCAAGACTTACTGTTTACGGCACGGGGGCATGTCATAGGACTGTGCTTTTTGAGTGGCAGCTACAGAGACAGCAAGTCTTACTACGTCTGTGCCTAGAATTGTGTGTGTGTGTGTGTGTGTGTGTGTGTGTGTGTGTGTGTGTGTGTGTGTGTGTGTGTGTGTGTGTGTGTGTGTGTGTGTGTGTGTGTGTGTGTGTGTGTGTGTGTGTGTGTGTGTGTGTGTGTGTGTGTGACTGTGTAAAACTGGGGCACAGCAAATCGAATGCACTTTATTGTTACAATTTTATAACCAAATGAAAAATCTGGTAGTTCTGTAATCCCAGGATAGGGCAGCGAGCTCAGCACATCAAAAAAGTTAAAAAATATATATTTATTAACAAGGGTGACATCAGGGACGGGTGGGCAACAAGTAACCCTGATGCGTTTCGAGGTTATTAGGCGCTTTGTCAAAGATCTGGTAGGACACAGCTGTTTCTCTTTAGAATGTATCTGTAAAGCACAAGTACAGCTAATATCACACAGAAACACACAAATATTATAACATCCAGATTGATCTGCAGCTCATTGCTATTCATAACATGAATATCTAACTGAAAACAACTCATGCACAAGCAAAACTTCCACTTTGAGAAATATCATACAATTATTGTGATTTCTCAAGCAGATAAAGCATTGCAGATCTGACAACAACCAGGAAACAATAAATTATAATTAAAATAAGGAAATGGTTAGAATTATACAAACAGGTGAACACAAACACAGACAAATCAAATCAAATCGAAATAAAGATTAATTGATAAGAACCTTAACACTGTATATGATACAATCAGCCATATTAAATATTTAATAGGACAAATTATTTTTTTATAATGAAACACATTGTTTCATTTAATGGGGGGAAAGACTGCATTCTACTTAATTGTTCAATATACTGCTGAGTCTCTGGGGGCAAGGAAAGCCCTGAGAGAGAAGATAATGTTACATAGTAGATGAGGTTGAAAAAAAGACATACAATATGTTCATCAGTATGTTCTTCTTACAGTAAGTATAATCGCCAGCGGTTGCAATAATAGTTGCTACATCTGTACATATAGTTTGAGATCTAATTTGCACTTATGATAGCCAAAGTGAACGTTCTCTGCAACAGCTGTGTCAAAATTGCAAGGCAGATTTCTTCATGAAAATTATATTCCCGCTGATTATGAGCTCGGTGCAAATCTGGTCCTCTAGCGGCGCTTTATCGATGACATGGCTATAATTTGGCGGGGAGACCAAGCATCATTGGACTCCTTCTTGATGGACTTGAATATCAATGATTTAAATATTAAATTTACCTCTATTGCCAGTTCCAGTGAAATTGTATTCTTAGATTTGGTCATTTATGTAGATGAGCATAAACTAAAAACTAAAACACACTTCAAACCGGTTGATGCCAACAATAACATCCTTGAATCCAGTTGTCATGACAAAAACTGGATTCGAAATATCCCGTATGGCCAACTGAGGCGCATTAAACAAAACTGCAGAGATGAAGATATATATGGAACAATCAGAGGTACTGATTGACAAGTTCAGAGAATGTAAATATGGGGAAGACATTATTGATAAAGCCAGACAGAAAATAAGTTTATTACCAAGAAGTGAAATCATTCAACCAAAAATTAAACAGAATAAGAAAAATGAGTACAATATGTCCTTTATAACAGAGTTTAATCGAGAGGCACCAGAGATTAGGAAAATAATCACAAAACATTGGCATGTCCTTAAAAATGACCCCATATTGTGGTGCCATATTCCTGAAAAGCCTATTGTTATTTTCAGTAGAGCACCAAATTTAAAAAGTATACTTGCTCCAACATCACTGAAGAAAAATAAAGATAAAAATGAGAATAATATGTGGTTAAGTAAACCTAATGGTTTTTTTGGCTGCATTTCATTCAAAGCTTGTATTCATAAGAGTGCGGATAAACTCTCATTTAAATCAAATGTAACTAAAGAATTGTTTCAGATTAAAAATTATATCAACTGCAAGTATTCGTACGTGGTATACATATTGGAGTGCCCTTGTGGGCTCCAATATGTGGGGAGAACTTCACGACCATTACGTGTACGAATATTGGAACACTTGGGTAATATTAAAAAGAGTTTATTAACCCATTGTGTTTCCAAACTATAGTATTTATCATCATTCTGATCCCACATCACTAATTTATAAAAAAATTGAACATGTACCCATACATTGGAGAGGAGGCGACAGATTAACCCTTCTGGCCCAGCGTGAGACCTATTGGATTCATAAACTTCGCACGCTGGTGCCACAGGGGTTAAATGTCTGTATAGATATAGGAGCCTTTTTATGATAATTCACCTGTCATTGCATGTTCTTTACTACTTTGTTTTTAGGTTATTATTTAAATTTTTAGAATCCTTAATGCCAAACGCCAATGTAATATAAGAATGATTCTTTTTTTTAATAGTATGCCTTTTCCTTATTGTTCCTCCAGGATCGCACATTGTATACATATGTATCTCTTTTCATAGGGATTATATAAATAAATATTTGATTAGACTGTTTTAAAATATATTTATAATATAATAATATATTTTTTTGCTTATAAGTAATTTTTATTCATTTTATATATGTTATTAAAGTATTGTTAGTTTTTTATATATCATAATTAATGTATCATTTTGGACCACCACATGAGTACTGAGTGTAAATTCATTTTCTATTATATAAATTCATTGTTGCTAATTAATTTCATGTGATAGCTATAAATGAGCCAATCAGTATCATCATGCCTATAAATAGTGAGAGGAGAGGTAGAGTAATTAGGTTCCTGAAGAAGTCGTATCGACGAAACGCGTTGTATCAGAGTGCTTTCGTGATGCAAAGTCGTGGCAGCCGGGGATTCCTCCACACAGCCCCTCAACTTCACCCATCCGGAGGTGATGTAGATGAGAGCCGAGACATGGAAGTAAGCTTCATATCGTGTGCACCGGTCAAATTCAAACAGAGAGGAGTCGGGAATTCGTACCACGAATTGATGTAATGTACAGAATGTGAGTGTACAGTACATCTATATGTGTTTTTAATGTCCAATCTTTGAATACATTTTTGAGATATACTGCGCAATTAGTATTTCTTTATCCTCTTGGGTATACAACAACGGATGGGAAGGATTTACTAACGAAGGGGTTTCATGTGCGGAGTTCCTGACCTATTGCTCCATTCAGAGAGAGGAAAGTGTCTCTGTACTGCCTTATTGAAAAGGAGAAAAGTGTGAGTGTGATTGTTCATCACTTAAAAATACTACTCTGGTTGAAATTGTACCACACTATGTTGTTTTTATTGTTTCTTCTATGATTCCGATGTGAACACTGGCGCTCCCCTGACCACTTGAAGAATTATTGTATAACAGCATGATCGTCCGCCAGCCCTGAAGCAGGCACCAGGGGCTTGAGGCCCCAAGAGCCCCTCCCATTCTCCTTAACCCTCTGATAAGGAAAAGGGTATCACACCGTCCCATAATCATCACCCCGTCAATTTGGTGGAGTGTCAGCTTTTATACCCGGGGGGAAGGGCTTGTAACCCCGCCCCATAACAGGGCAGGTCCAGGCACTGACAGGCATCACACCATATACATGTGACCCAGTCAGTATCCTCCCCAGGTATGATACTCAAACTGCCGGTTTAGGCCTGCCCCTGGATAAACTACAGAGTAATCATTCCAGGCTGCAACTGCAGGCTAGGCCCTGCGCAGGACATTAACCCCAACATATAATATATAGAAACCACAACTATACATTAACCACAACTATAATATATAGAAAAAAGAAGGAAGCACCCGATCCTAGTGCATTAATTCTAAAAAATAAATTTAATAATTCCAAAGCTTCACAATTTTGAACTTACAAACAACAAAATATTTTTTTTTTTAGTTTTTTTAGTCAATTTTGTATACGTTTTTTTGATTTTTGATTTTTTATATTTTATTTTTTTATTTTTTTAACATTTTCATTTTTTGGTTAATACATTTCACCTAATTATATTATATTTTGATAATCATATTTTTTAGTGTTTTTTGCAATAATAGATCATCATTCATCATTTTTTATTTAATATTTTTTTAACACACTACAAATATACATATACAATTTTTATATTTTTTATATATTACACACACTCACCATCATTACGTATGACCACCATCTGAGTTCCTATATATATTTTATAACATAACATCTTTACAATTGTTTTATACGGGTCATCTGTGCTAACATTTGTTGCGGTCTTTTTGTTGTCAGGGGTTTACTGTGGGGCTAGTGTACAGCCAGGTGCTGTTGAATCTTTCAATATATATATATATATATATATATATATATATATATATATATATAAATATATATATATATATAATCTCTTAATATATAAAATTGAAATTGAAATTTGTGAGTCTGGTGCTAGATGTGGTGAATCTGATTGGTCCTCAGCCTCTGGCCAATCAGATTGGTGGCTCTATGACGTCACCCAACTGCCGCCTCACCCAACTGACACACACACACACACATACACACAACCACACACACCACCTCCCGCCCAAGTAAGTAAGTAAACCGCCTCCTCACACCCCTGCGCCTCCAGCCTCCCCTCCCAGCTCACACCCCTGCCGGCAGCCTGCCGCCTCAAACCCCAGCGCCTCCCCTCCCAGCTCACACCCCGGCGCCTCCCCTCCCAGCTCACATCCCTGCCGCCGGGGCCTCAAACCCCTGCGCCTCCATCCTCTGTTCCCGCCTTGCCTCCCAGCTCACACCCCTGCCGCAGGGCCGCCGACTCACACCCCAGTGCCTCCCGCTGCCTCACACCCCGGCGCCTCCCACCCCGGCTCCTCCCGCCTCAACTGGCTGGGACCAAGCGGCGGAACGGACGGCCAGAAGGGGGAGGGGGCAGCCTACCCCCCTCACCCGTACCACACCACCCCCCTCACCTGTACCACACCACCCCCCTCACCCGTACGACACGCTGCCTCCCGCCTCAGATCCGCGGGGGAGCGCACGCCGCGTGCACGCGCCTCCGTCTGATGAACATCCCCAGCAGACGGAAGGTTCCGGGGGGGGGGGGGTAAACGAACTGGCTGGACGGGGGAGCAAGCGGCCGCAGGATACATTAATTGTCACTTAACCGCCGTCTGTTAAGGGGGAGGAAATCCCGTCCGCCCCCCTCAGTGACCCGCCGCCGCCGAGCTATGAAGGCAGGGGAGGGGGGGAATTGGATTTGTGAAGGGGGGGAAATCACAGCTGTGGATGGGGGGGGGGAATGGAGCTGTGAAAGGGGGGGAAATCGGACATGTGAATGTGGGGGGGGGATGCAGCTATGAAGGTGAGGGGGGCGGAAAGCGAGGGGGAGCGGGAAAATTAAATCCCGTGCAAAGTCAGGTATATCAGCTAGTATATATATATATATATATATATATATATATATATATATATATATGCAAATATAACTGTATGCTCATCTGCATGTCTTAGGCAGGTCTGCAACCCCGCCTTTCCCCATCATCACCCAGCATACAGCACTTCCAATGCAGCAAGGGATTCTGGGAAATGACATTATATATATATATATATATACTGTATATAGCCAAGGGCATTAAATGCACTTAAATGCAAGAAGTGCATTAAAAAATATTTTACATACAAACGTACTATAAAGTGTCAACTCTGGGGTGATTATAAATGTAAGTAGTTACAAAATATAAACTAAAGCTGTCCCTATTGATGCAATTGCTGTCATTGCTGCCAATGAGTCCTCAACCTCACAAGTTTAGAGAAAATAGAAAGTCCACAATAAGAAGGGCCTAGGTGCAAAAATAGGACAACAAGTGGGACATAGAGTAATACTGTACATCCTGGCACACAATACACTTAATAAAAATGTAAGTGATGCACTCACATTTTCATTTTTTTAACATCACATGTCTCCAATAAATAGGATCTGGAACTGCATCGTGCAGGACAGGAACTGATGTCTTTGGGTAGTGGTGATCTTCACTCTCCCCTGGTGTCAATCATGAAACCTCTTAACAAATTGATATCATCATGGAAATACTCACATATTTCCGCTAATTGAACCAAATCTTTTAATAGTCTACTCCATAATGTTGGGATTTTTTCACATGTTGCCAACAATGCACTGTTTCCACTCTAGACTCTTGGTTGAACTGCCCATAAAGCTGCATTTGGTTAGTATGAGCAAGAGAAGTAGAAATAGGCTAGAATAACGACCAATGAAGACTTATTCCCTTACTCTAAACGCTATACCATATGCTTGGTTCATGCCTCATAGCTCCGGAAAACCAATAAAGATCAATTTTCTGATCTGATGTGTTCAACATAGTATCCTAGCATACTGAAGATCCATATAATTTTCTCAAGATTCTGAATCGGTCAGTACTTCCAATAATAACTGATCATGGGATCCTAAAAAATCTACAGGCAACAGAGAGAGTGTTCATGGACCCACCGTCTGTTCTGGATTAGGAGTGTTGAATTATACGGGACTAACGCTCTGAGGTGTACTCCTTCCTACCTCCGAACTGACTCATTTTCAATCTTTGGACGTGAGTATTCTCTTACATAGCGTCCTTTTTGCCCACAATATAAGCATAGGTTTTCATCTTGTCATCATCTTTTCTCGTCCGAAGATAGAGAGCCCCTACTAACCCCGATTTGAACCCCCTGGCTTCAATCTTGTTATTGAAAAATATATCATAGTTCTAGCAGTGTGTGAGCGGCAGGCAGCCATTCTTTGGCGATCACTCTATTGCTGATCCAGTTGAATTGTTAAGTCGACCAAACTGTTCATGGAAGCTGGAGCAGGCAAGACCTGGGCAAGGGCATTCTTAAGTTCTTCACTCAACCCATGTTGGGAAACTGCCATCAACTAATCGTCCGACCAATTTACTTCTGACGTAAGTTGTTTAAAGTAAGTCACATAAGCAAGCAAATCCTGATTACCTTGATGTAAGGTTAGCATTTCTATGCCCTTAGTTTGAGTAGCATAACTTCTCTCAAACATTTGCCTAAATTCCAGCATGACTTGATCATAGTTAGAATAGTACAGTTATCCCCATCCAGCAGTGGAGTCACACAGACCAATACATCGACTCTCATATTAGAGATGAGAAAGATCCCTTTAGCATACTCTGCCAGGAGATTCATTCACTTCATCAAAAACTGTAATTGAGACTGCATGTGGAATGCAGAATTTTTGTTGAGATATTCAAAAAATCGTTCTGAAAGAGGTAGGTTATACCCTATACATCTGTATTAGTAGCGAATGGTCAGGCACCAGCCCTGCAGCGTTGTCCTTGGGTGGTGGCGGCTGGACCATGGGTTGGGCCAGTGATGAATCTACTTTGCCCTGTAGGGTACTGATATAGACTAAAAGTGCAAAATTATTTGGGGAAATAGCCGCAAATTCAGCATTTTAGTCATTTTAGTAATTTCAGGCTTGCACAAATTGTACAGGTTTTTTTTTTCAAATCCCTCTACTCTGCTGTTACAAATGAGTTCTGCAAACTGTGACAGCATGGACAGTAGAGAACACAGGAGCAGATGGAAACCCACCGGAGCCAATCGGTAGCAACCCCCTACTTCCTCTGATAATGCACCAGAGAGTAGCTAGCCGCAGTCTGAGGCCACAGTGGAACTTGCAAAGAGAACTGTACCAGGAAAGCGGGGATCCAGGAGCAAGTAGGGGTACAGAAGTGGAGAGAGGTTCAGAGTGGAGCGGCAGAAAGGCAGGCACAGGTCCAGAAAGACGGCAGGCAATTGGGAGGTCAAGCAGGCATGGGTCCTACACGGGAAATTCAGCAGAGCGAGAAGGGTCCAAAGAGCAAGGGGCAAACAAGTCCAGCAAATAACAGATGAGCCAGGCAAGTGTCAACAACAAGAGGAAATAACCTGTTGCAGCAGCAAGGCAGTGCAGGGTTCAACTAGACTGTAAAACAGGAAGCAGCTAAGCTGGACAGAGCATGGTAAACCCTGAATCACCGGAGTACTGCAAAGGTGTCAATCCTATGAAGACAGGCGAGGTCGTCTGAATGGCAGAACTTGGAACATGACAAAACACCCCCACCTCCCCCCCACCCTTCTTTCATTTTCTTATATCCACTACCAGTCCATATATGTTAAAATAAATAGGTTTTTTTTTTAAGAATTACAATGCGTATTTCTTCATGGAAATACTCATATATTCTCACTGATTGAATCAAATCTTTTAATAGTTAACTGCATAATTTGGGGATTTTTTTTTTATGGTGGCCCATCCAATCTTGACTCTTGGTGGAACAGCCCATAAAGCTGCATTTGGTTAGTATGAGTAAGAGAATTAGTGAAAGCTTGGGATAGTTAGTACAATAAGTAGAACAAAAAAAACTATTTACAATAAAAAGTTATTCCCACAAATGAAACAAGCTTTTGAATACTTTTTTTATATCCAGTGTTTTCTTTTTGGGTTATTTTGTCTGTAAGGCTTTGGCTAAAGTGGGATAGCAGTAATTGCTTTCAAATTGTAGTTGTTGCCAGGAGACAGCAGATCTAGCTGAGAAATGTGTTCATGTTGCCAGTTAGCATGACTATTTCAAGAGTTTAAGTCATCAGGTGAAGCTGAGACCCCCTACTGTGCTGATGCCTTAAATGACAGATGATATTTCCCTTTGAATGACCAGACGATCAAAGAATAACATATGTGTAAGGTACTCATGACTTTATTCTGAACAATTAGCAGATGTTTTAATTGACTTACTCGCAGTTAAGCTCTTTCTCTCTCTCTGCAATTTGTTTCACACAGTGTTACGGGTCACTGCAAACCACATTAAGCTAAAACTTTAAAATACCTCTAAACTGGCTGCGTGTCTAACCACTCAGAATTGGTATATTAAATGTTACACAATCATGAGCTTTGCTATAATTTAATGAGTGGTTGTAAGCCACGGCAGTGTGACTGCCATTTTAGTTTACCTCATCTATAGGGTTGCCAAGTGGTTTCTCCAAAAATACTGAACACAATGGTGAAAGGTGTGACATGCTCAAGACACACACACACACACACCCCTCTCATCTCTCTCTGCTGTTTCCTCTTCTTCTTGGCCCCACTCCCAGGCTCCTGACACCTCCTACCTATTGGCTGCATTAGCCAACAGCAATCAATCAGGATGGAGGAAGTTGCCCTCTAGCAACAGCCTTGCTCTCTCACTGCTTGGGGAAATCCAGCGGCCCTTCAAGCCGGTCAGGTCACTATGTCCAGAGAGGTAATACCAGACACATACATGTCCAGTATTACCTCTAATTTTTGACTGAACAGAGCGTCCAAATATAGGACAGTCTGGTTCAATACAGGAAACCTACTCATCTACCTTATTCCCTCTTCTCTCTCATGCAATGTCCTATATTACCCTTGCCTTTCCTCAGATGCAAACGTTTGCTTTTTGCTCTCCCTCATTTCCACTTTTATACCTTTGCACTTTTATATATTCCTCTGTGCCTCACCTTACCCCTTTATCTTAATTTCCCTTGCCCTTCATCATTCTCTTTTCCTTCACTAGGGACCATGCAGTCAGAATTGGAGTTGGAGCAAAGGTATCTCTTCTATCTTGTGAGACACTATTTGTAACATGATTGGCACATGAAGTGCTTACAAATGGCAAGCAATAATGTGCTATTTCATCTTGCAGCATGACTTTAGTTAATTGGCAGGAAATTGTGCTGTAACTTCATACCTTTTTTGAACCATATAGTTATGCTTTGTCACAAACCCTTCTGAAAGAATTCCATTGCTTGCTTATTTTGATGTGATTTGTGAGGGGTTGAAAGGTGGTGAGTTCAACTTGGAATTTTCAATCATCAAACCATGATACAAGTGTTATAAAGCAAGAACATGTAAGCCAGAAATCTCCAATAAAGAATTTATCATAGTGAATGGGCTGATTAGCCTGAATTAATCTTTAATAGGCCTAAGGTTATCTCTGTGGTAAGTTTTGAAATGTTGCACTGTTAGCCTTGCATTCCTATTGCATATTGTAATTATTAAACTTTCCTGTAGTTTTTTTTAATTATTTCTGATGTTGATAAGGCAACAATTTGTCTTTAAAACAACTTTACAACATAAACAGAAAAGAAAATTCCCCTTTGAGTTCATCTGGAGGTCAGCTGTTGGAAGACACTGTTATAGCGTGGACCCCACGATCACGTAGGATCAAGGTTTGTCTTGATGGAAAGGTAATATCTTCTCCATATTTCCTCCCAACAAGAAGAGTCTTTACATTTAAGGGATTCACTTTTGACTCATTGAAAAAACATCAAACCCAAAGTATAATACACTTGGGACTGTATATTAGGGTAGAGAGAACATTTTGCAGGGTTCATTCCCTGCATCTTTCCAACCCCCTATGGACTGATTGTATTCATACTATTATATACTGACCAGTTTGTTAGAAACAACATCTGGCCAACACAGCGGGATTCATTTAAATCTACTACCAATCTCCGAGAGGAGTTGGACATGTGTATATTCTATTCCACTCATCAGTGGTCATTTTTTATGATTATTTTATCAATTGTGATTCATATTATTATTGTTGGTTTTAACTATTGCATATGTTCTTCACGCATTAGTTCAACATACATTGATTTGATAGTATTTAGAAAAAGCACCTCTGTTTTATTTTTTGTTCACATTTACTTGTTAGATGTAGTTTGTCCAATTTAGAGGCTGCAATTTCTCCTATTACCGGATTTCTTTCTTTGTTACACATTTTCATTAATTATCATATACAGGCATACCCTGCATTAACGTACGCAATGGGTCCAGAGCATGTATGTAAAGCGAAAATGTACTTAAAGTGAAGCACTACCTTTTTCCACTTATCGATGTACAGTATGTACTGTACTGCAATCATCATATAGTGCATACCTGATGTAAATAACGCACTTGTAACAGGCTCTATAGTCTACCCACAGCTTCGGTACAGGTAGCGAGCCGGTATTGCTGTTCAGGACGTGCTGACAAGCGCATGCGTGAGCTGCCGTTTGCCTATTGGGCGAAATGTCCTTACTCGCGATTGTACTTAAAGTGAGTGTCCTTAAACCAGGGTATGCCTGTACTGTTTTATAGCACCTTTATGTATTTATTTCTTTATTTCATTTATTTCTGGATTTAGAGCTCTTCTTTCTTGTGTGTGTGTGTGTGTACTGTATGTATGTATGTATTATATCTTCCCGTGAATACCTGGTATAATCTGACATCCCACCCCTAGGCACATCATTGTCAAATCCCTCCCACACCCCATTGTCCTGGGTAGATTTAGGTAATTGATCAGTGTCCTGGGTAACAGTTGGTGAGGCCTTAATATCCAAATTGTGTCCCAATGTCTTAGGCATCTGGTGCCTACCTCGGCCCAACATCGCAAGTAACTTGTGGTGGTCAGGGTCCTTGGCAGCTTTGCGGTCTCTGGCCTTGCCTCTGGCACGATACTGCTGAAGAAAATGATCGGCCTCTGCCTTACTCATCGGAGCGGAGGTTACGACTTCCGTATTTGCCCCCAGCAACCGAAGTCGGGAGGAAGACTTCCGGTTGCACCGGAAGGGTGGCAGCATCGACAGGAAAAGTACTGTCCGGTACCTCCAAGATGGACACCTCCACGGGAATCAGCTGGGCCGAAGGACCCTCGTCGTTCAGCGGGGCTGTAGTCATCACCGGAACCTGGGGATCGGATGTATCCTCACCGCTGCTGGGCCAATGTCATCTTGTGGGCCTCCCGGCTGGGCGTAAGCACCTGCAACACCTTGCATAGATCCTCCGGGTCCCTGAATCTTCCGCTCGGTGGGGTCGTCTCAGATGTCATCACAGATGGTTGGTGAAGCTCCCTCTCGCACCGGACGGCCGTTCTCACCACCCCGAGTACGACGTGTAGACACTCTGACAGGAGTTCCGCAATGGAGCCTCCAGCCTCGATCTCCTCCGGCACAGCGTCTGACACTTTGGTGAGTAGCTTCTGACAGGATGCCATGCTCATCACCGCAGACTCAGGTAATGGCTTCTCAGGCGGCACATTAGCAGGAACGGACCTTGGGGGATCAGCATGGAGCCATAGTAGCTCGCAAGCAGTCTGCCCACGCTTGCTCTGCTAGGGATGGTGAAAAAGGTCCATTCTCCCCAAACATTTCAACGGGTATCTCACACACTGTCACAAATTGTGTCAGAATTGGGACCGCACCGTTCCGCTTGCAGCCGCTTCTAGGGAACCTGCTCCAATTTATCAATCCAGACCATATAGTCATGGCAGTGGCCCTTCTTAATGCAATGCTGTGCCGCGTGGCACATGTCATAGAGATCCAACAGGCAGCCTTGCTCTTTTCTGGGAGAGGCATTCTCCATGAGCTTCTGCAGGCTGCAAATCAAGTCATAGATGGCCCGCACATTCTTCTAGGTAGGCGTGGGTGGTGGCGGCAGTATTGGCTGAAGATGAGTTTTCGGCACCTCTTGCAGTGAGATTTGACTGCCAATTCCCCACCAAGGTAATCACATTGTGAGCATACAGAGGCGGCACATTTTATTTGAGTGCGGCTAGCTCCACAAGCCTGGGGATGCCTCGGCATGGAGGGAGAAAGCCCCGATCGGAGGGCGCTCCTCCGTGTCTTCGGCGCGCGCCCGGCACCCTCTGGCGCGCGCCAGGTTACTGCTGCAGCCGAGAACGGGCAAATGCTCGAATAAACTTGGCCGCAGCAGTACACATTGCAGAAAGTCCTCCCCGTTAATCTGCACTAACAGGATTCCTCCTGGTAGTGTATACTGGGTAGCGGCTTCCTTAACCATCATAGCAATAGTACAGGGAGCAGTCTCGAGTAGGTCTTTCTCCATTGATTCACTACGTGCATTTGAGGGTGTGGTAGCAGTATCCTGCGACGCCCCTAGTGGTGTCACAGCAATCAGTCAGTTCAGTGCCTCCTCCCCCTGGTGGATCCAGGCACTAAAAGATGGGAGTCTCTCCAGCTTTCGCGCCAAGCGAATCACTTTACAGGGCGCGGCTTCAGCTTTCGCACCAAACCCTGCACAATTTTGCAAAGAAAACCTTGCATCTGGCAAAGCTTACCACGTGGTCCTCCGTTTTGGTGGGAACCTCTATTGTATTGCTGCAGCTCCTTTAACGAAGGTTCTGGCTTCTCGAATTTCGAGAGCTTCCCCTGGTACGCTACCCGCACATACTGTTGAGTAATTTAGGTTTATAGTCATGTTGTAGTACCCTTCAGGCTGTTCCGATCCCTTGAGACCCCAGGAGCCCCAGGTAACCTACACATAATCCTACTGTTTATCACCCTGATATGGTGGTTTTCAAGCACCTCTCAGCCTGGCATGGAATTTTGGATATTCATGTGATAGTTTCCCCTTCAGGGGTTTCTGCTCCCACGGATCCCAAGAGCCACCAGGTACATAACCCATAATTCTGCAAATTTTAGATGCATTTTCAGGCACCTCTCAGTTTGGCATAGTGGAAGATCCTTTCTGCTGCCTTATTCTCAGAGCTCAGCAGCGCCTCCAAATGTAACCCCTTTTCCTCACCTGAAGAGAGATTTAGTTCTGGTTACCGGGTGTAGTGCTGCTCACCTGTTAGGCTTACAGGATTCTGAGTGTCTGCCGGTGTTAGTGGGGATAGGCAGGACAGGCTTTCGGATCTTTAGCGGTTAACTCCGGTGCAGCACCTCCATTCCAACAGGGCCTATCATGGATAGGTGCAGTCCCTGCAGGAAAACCTCTTTCTCTCCCTCTGAACACTGCAGCCTCAGGCAGGAGTAAAATAAATAACTTGGGGTCTTTATTCTTGTTGCACATCATACATCACAGCCCACTGACATAACAGCAACCTCTTCTCTGTGGTCCCTGGAGTCAACCCAAGGAGCTTGAGGCCCCAGAAGTCGCTCCTTGTCTCCCATACTCCCTGGTGGAGCATGGGGTAGGTGATTCAACTCCCTGTGGGAGGGAAGGCCTGGAACCAGGTCCCTGGCTGAGCATAGAACAGACATTCCACTCCACTGAGAGGAGGGGATATGTAAACATCTCTCTCACTGAGGAGTGAGAAAGACAGAGAATACTAAATTGAGACTGCAGACCCTTTTTGTTACCAGGGGAGGGTCCCAGGTCTTAGCCCCGGCAGTGGGCAGTTCCTAGGATTTGGGCCCCCCCCACATGTCAGTCTAGGGAGCTGGTTACTGCAGCAAGGGCATAAATTAACCCTAATTCAGCGTGCGCTAGTACCAGGATTTATGTGTTAGGCAGAGAAATTAGTAGCCCAAGGGGTACCTGGCTATATGTATATATACTACAATTATATAAAGCTCAAAAAAATCCTGCTTTGGTGTAGTAAGTTTTAATCAAGCCATAGATATAATAAATCTTAAATGAATACACTCACAAACATGGATCTTGTTAGTGTGCATAAAATATGACATCTCCATCGACCCATCTCATCCTAAAGTTGTCCCAATCGTGGATAACTAAGCCTCCATCTCAGATTTGCCGCTCCATAGCACAAAAGCTCTATTGTTCCAGGCTAGTGTCCTGGTGACGTCCTGAGGTTGTCTACGGGAGCTCTAAGCAGGCAATAAAAAAAACAAAGCGTTTTTCGCAGATCCTATGTCCGCTTCGCCAGGGTTATTGTGCTTATCCCTAGCCAGCTATACAGATTTGCCAAACTTGCTATTCTAATGACCGCAGAGAAAAACGCAGACACCCACGGCCTAAATGCAGCTCCCCGCCACCACAAGGACATAAATTACACATGGCCCAGAAGGATTAACACTGTGGGGTTCCACGCTTTTCAATGGGACCCTGTAGAATTTATCTTTTGCTTTATGGACCATCCTGCAAGAAGAGAAAAACGATACACATTTCAGGTCCCTGTCTGCCGTCTCTGCATCTCTGAATTAAACATGTAAAATAGAGCAATAAAATATACTAAAACCCAAAATACACATTAAATGGCAAAGTACTGTAACACTACAAACTGAATTTATACTGTATGCATAAGATACAAATACTGTACATATAAATACTAAAAAAGGTGTGTGAATCCATGATGTGGGACTACCATGCTGACCAATGTACTATATTTATTGATAAAAGTATTAGTAAATATAGAACACTTATAATTTAAAACTAAATTGCTAAAAATGGTTCTTTTAAAACCAGTAAATAAATATATGAGACCTGATGACATAGAAATGTTTTTAGAAAAAATTGGGATATCCTAAAGAAAGACATATATTTGGAAACAATTCAGCCACCAAACCCTCATATCATCTTTAGGGAAAATAGGAATTTGAAAACTTTACTGGCGCCAACACAGCTGAGAGAGGGAAAAACCTGGTTGGCTTCCAACCAAAATAGTTGGTTGTTTTGGCTGTGCGGGAGCGAGATGTAACATGTGCCCACATGTATTCTGTAGGTAAATCAAGCAATAATGGTAATACGACCCATGTACTGTATCTATTAGAGTGTGCATGCCAAAAGCAATATATAGGGATGCCTAAAACACCCTTCAAAGTAAGATTCACAGAGCATAAAGGAAACATAGAAAAGAGTTTCATGCAACATTGAGTTTCCCTCCCCGTGGTGACATCAGCAGTGGGCGACACGCGCGTACTGCACGTGTGCATCACGCACTTGTTTCCCCTTAGTATTCACCAGGGAGACTCCGCACACCTGCCTCTAGCAGCTGAGCTTCCTTTCAGAATCCTTCTCAGTGACATGCCTCCTGCTCTGATTGGTCGCTACTTCCTGTAAATACTCTGCAGCGCCAGCGGCTCATCAGCTGAGCATAATCTCTGTTTGTGGATGTGCTTCTCCACAGTCTGTTCTGTTCCCGCTTTGTTTGCCTTGTCTTGTTGTCTGACCCTGCCTGTATTCGAACTACGCTCTTCTCCAATCCTGACCTCGGCTAAAGCACCCTCAACGATCCGTACCTCTCCAATACTGACCTCGGCTAAAGCACCCTCAATGATCCGTACCTCTCCACTACTGATCTCGGCAAGTATCAAGAGTATTCTCACTTCTGTTTCCCTGACTCGGTCGCTGTACCCCTTTTTTCTCTGATATATGGGACATTGGTCTGGACTATTTATTTATGGTGCCGCTGGCATTAGGTACTAGTCCCCTAACCCTATTAGGGCTTTGTTATGCTATATGCTTACCTTGAAGGAGTTTATCCTAAACCTCAGTTTATTATGCCAAACAGGACTTGTTTTTTCTGATGCACTGGCTTTCTACACATCCCTGACTCGGTTACCTCGACTACTCTATACTCCAGACGCGCCTACGCGGCTGTGGGTTGGTGTTATATACATTACCCCAGTACAAAGAAAAAGAAGCAGGCACACGGTCTTACTCAAAAGGAGGTTTAATATGCCATAAAGTCCAACGTTTCGGCAGTTAAATACTGCCTTTCGCAAGGTGAAGGCAGTATTTGACTGCCGAAACGTTGGACTTTATGGCATATTAAACCTCCTTTTTAGTAAGACCGTGTGCCTGCTTCTTTTTCTTTGTACTGGAACATTTGGGACTACAGGAGCTCCCCAGGACCAGCGCACCGGCAGCTAAGTACCCCACCTCTATTACCATTGATATTGAGTGCGTGTCTCATCCTCTGTCTATATATACATAACCCCACATCAGCAGTGTGGTCACATCTTATTTGTGGTGAGCACATCGTCACAGAATCCTTTCTTAGCTCCTCATTCTCCACCCCTCTCAGCCTCTGTAGGTTGGAGTCTGCTACGAAATTGGTCAACGCCTGTCTTGTGTTGACATTATGTTGAACCTATTATAAAGGTTTTCCTAGTACTTTTGGAATGTTTATGCTATAATTTTGGGATTGAAAGTTAAATTACCAGATTTAAGACTAATTGCTTGTATATTATAGGATGTGTGCCTATTTCTTCATTTATTTGCTAAAAGTGTATCTGGCTTGTTCGATTTTTCAAAGAATTTCCCTTTTGCCCCACTCATAGAGTATTCTGCGCTTAATTGTTGGACAATCTCAGGGACCTTTATAAGTTATTCATTTAATTTCCAATTTGCCCCCGGCCTGTCCAGTGTAATTTGGGAGTATCTTATCTCTACCGATGCGTGGTCTGACCACGAGATATCATGAATGTTTGCTAGCGAAACCTTCGGGGTCAATCTGCTTGAGATAAAAAAATAATCAATCCTGGTATTGCTCTGATGAGGGTGTGAAAAGAATGTACAGTATACATGCATACCCCAGTTTAAGGACACTCACTTTAAGTACCTTCGCAAGTAAGGATATATCGCCCAATAGGCAAACGGCTGCTCACGCATGCGCCTGTCAGCACGTCCTGAACAGCAATACCAGCTCTCTACCTGTACCGAAGCTGTGCGCAAGCAGGGAGAGTATAGAGCCTGTTACAAATGCGTTATTAACATCAGTTATGCACATATATGACGATTGCAGTACAGTACATGCATCGATAAGTGGAAAAATGGCAGTGCTTCACTTTAAGTACATTTTCGCTTTACATACTTGCTCCGGTCCCATTGCATACATTAATGCGGGGTATGCCTGTGCTCTCTTTCATTTGGGGTGAAGTTCTCTCCATATGGCTACTAGATCTGTATCCCTAAATCCTTTAACGAGTGTCGGGAATTCTTTGGTTTGTTATAATCCCCAAGATCTATTTAGTTTTGAATTCATCACCATGTTAGAGTCCCCTGCAACAATCGTGTGTCCCTTCATCATAGAGCCCAATATATTGAAGAAAGATGAACAAAATTGAGGATTAGACTTGTTTGGAGCGTATATAGAGGCTGACCATACAGCGTACCAATTAAAATGAGAAATCTACCATCTTTATCTTTTTTATATTGCTCCACAATGAAAGGAACCCGATTATGGGCCTCATGCAGTAAACTCCGATAGAAAAAAATCGCCACGATTTTTCGCCATTTTTGACAGCGTTGCTATCACGGTATGCAGAAAGCCCAGAATATCTGTGATAGCAACATTTTTAAAATGGCGAGTAGCCGGCGGCATGGCGATCGTCTCTCTGAGAACTAGGAAATGGCGTGGCGTGTTTAACAATGTTATTATAGCATTGGGCGATAATCTCGCAAAACAAACAATTTCTCGAGCGGCCTATTTAAATGCTGCATTTATTTGTAATCTTTCTCTGTGTTGTTGGGAGTGAGTGAGAGACAGACAGAGCTAGGCGTTTGGAGGATTTGTGATTGCTACAGTTGTTGTTTATTTTGAGAGATTTGTCTTGTTTTGTTTACACATTTTTGTTATTGTGAGTTTGAAAGTGTTTTGCGAGTGTGTTGTTTAGTTTGTTTGTCTGTTTGTGAGTGGTAGAGGTATGGACAGGAGGCATGGGAGTTAGAAGAGTGATGGTGTTGCGACTGTTGGGGTGACTGGTGGTGCTGAGGTGAGTGGTGTTCTGTGAGTAGAAGTGGGAGTGCATGTGGGAGTCAGGGGAGTGATGGTGGAGTGAGTGGTGGGGTGACTGGTGTTGGTGGTGTTTGGCTGAGTAGGCGTGTGAGTGCCCATGTGAGTCAGGAGGGTGATGGTGGGGTGACTGGTGGTGGTGGGGGGTGTGGTCTTGGTGGTGTGAGTGCTGTTGGTGTGGTGGTGCTGAGGTGAGTGGTGTTTGTAAGAATAGGCATGAGTGCACGTGTGAGTCAGGGGAGTGAAGGTGGGGTGACTGGTGGTGGGGAGAGTGGTGGTGATGGGGTGACTGGTGGTGGTGGTGGGGTGACTGGTGGTGGTGGTGGGGTGACTGGTGGTGGTAGGGTGACTGGTGGTGGTGGCGATGATGGTAGGCTCCTGCAGTCTGTTGCATGGGAAGAAGGGGAGTCCAGTCAGTAGCCGCCGAGCTCAGTGCTTGCAGCTGGGCATAAGAAGCATATTGAAAAAAAAAATGAAATATACGTTTCAATGATGAAGAGACTAAAGTCCTTGTTACTGGTATTTTGGAGCATTATGATCGGCTGTATGGGAACGTAGTAGGTAACAAAATCATTTGCAATGACTGTAAAAAAAACTTTATAGCCATCTATGACCTAACATTGATGAATTCACATTTAACGGAAATTTAAATATAAATGTCATTGTTTATATATATATATATATATATATATATATATATACATGTTATCATTGAGTGTTTACAACCAGGATACAAATCGAGCAATCTTATAATTGTATGTAAATATACATATTCTCATTTACAGTGTTTGACAAATCACCCAAAAATCTACTCGCCCAACCAAAAAATCTACTCGCCACCTAGTCCCGCCCCAAACTCCGCCCCTAGTCCCGCCCCCAACTCCGCCCCTAGTCCCGCCCTCAACCCCGCTTTAAAATAAAATATATAAATAAAATACATTTAATAAATTCCTAGTCAGAACAACATTCGTTTTTGACATAAATGTATTTATTGTATTACATTATACTACAATTAGTCGTGTGTGTGTGTGTGTGTGTGTCTCAATGTCGGATCTAGAAATAAAAGCCAGATGTGAATGACTTAACCAGTGTCTGGACGTCGGCGCTTCACAGAGAGAGAGAGACAGACTCACACACACATACACACACACACACAGAGAGCGGCACACCCACACACACACACACACAGAGAGAGAGAGAGACACACACACACACACAGAGAGAGAGAAAGAGAGAATGAGAGACACACACACAGAGAATGAGAGACAAAGAGAGAGTGCGACAGAGAGCGCGAAGAAAAGAGTGCGACAGAGAGAGCGAAGAAGCGTGTGACAGAGAGAGCGAAGAAGAGTGCGACAGAGAGAGCGAAGAAGAGAGTGCGACAGAGAGCGCGAAGAAGAGAGTGCGACAGAGAGAGCGAAGAAGAGAGTGCGACAGAGAGAGAAAAGAAGAGAGTGCGACAGAGATAGCGAAGAATAGAGTGCGACAGAGAGCGCGAAGAAGAGAGTGCGACAGAGAGAGCGAAGAAGAGAGTGCGACAGAGAGAGCGAAAAAGAGAGTGCGACAGAGAGCGACGAAGAGAGTGCGACAGAGAGCGCGAAGAAGAGAGTGCGACAGAGAGAGCGAAGAAGAGAGTGCGACAGAGAGAGCGAAGAAGAGAGTGCGACAGAGAGAGCGAAGAAGAGAGTGCGACAGAGAGAGCGAAGAAGAGAGTGCGACAGAGAGAGCGAAGAAGAGAGTGCGACAGAGAGAGCGAAGAAGAGAGTGCGACAGAGAGAGCGAAAAAGAGAGTGCGACAGAGAGCGAAGAAGAGAGTGCGACAGAGAGCGCGAAGAAGAGAGTGCGACAGAGAGAGCGAAGAAGAGTGCGACAGAGAGAGCGAAGAAGAGTGCGACAGAGAGAGCGAAGAAGAGAATGCGACAGAGAGCGCGAAGAAGAGAGTGCGACAGAGAGAGCGAAGAAGAGAGTGCGACAGAGAGAGCGAAGAAGAGAGTGCGACAGAGATAGCGAAGAATAGAGTGCGACAGAGAGCGCGAAGAAGAGAGTGCGACAGAGAGAGCGAAGAAGAGAGTGCGACAGAGAGAGCGAAAAAGAGAGTGCGACAGAGAGCGAAGAAGAGAGTGCGACAGAGAGCGCGAAGAAGAGAGTGCGACAGAGAGAGCGAAGAAGAGAGTGCGACAGAGAGAGCGAAGAAGAGAGTGCGACAGAGAGAGCGAAGAAGAGAGTGCGACAGAGAGAGCGAAGAAGAGAGTGCGACAGAGAGAGCGAAGAAGAGAGTGCGACAGAGAGAGCGAAGAAGAGAGTGCGACAGAGAGAGCGAAGAAGAGAGTGCGACAGAGAGAGCTAAGAAGAGAGTGCGACAGAGAGAGCGAAGAAGAGAGTGTGACAGAGAGAGGGTGACAGAGAGAGGGAGAGAGGGAGAGGGCGACAGAGAGAGGGAGAGGGTGACACAGGGAGAGGGTGACACAGGGAGACGGAGAGGGTGGGTGACACAGGGAGAGGGTGACACGGAGAGGGAGGGTGACAGGGAGAGGGAGAGGGAGGGTGACAGGGAGAGGGTGACACAGGGAGAGGGAGAGGGTGACACAGGGAGAGGGAGAGGGTGGGTGACACAGGGAGAGGGTGATAGAGGGAGAGGGTGGGTGACACAGGGAGAGGGTGACAGAGGGAGATGGTGGGTGACACAGGGAGAGGGAGGGTGACACGGAGAGGGAGGGTGACACAGGGAGAGGGAGGGTGACACAGGGAGAGCGCGAAGAAGAGATTGCGACAGAGAGAGCGAAGAAGAGTGCGACAGAGAGAGCGAAGAAGAGAGTGCGACAGAGAGAGCGAAGAAGAGAGTGCGACAGAGAGAGCGAAGAAGAGAGTGCGACAGAGAGAGCGAAGAAGAGAGTGCGACAGAGAGAGCGAAGAAGAGAGTGCTACAGAGAGAGCGAAGAAGAGTGTGCGACAGAGAGAGCAAAGAAGAGAGTGTGACAGAGAGAGGGAGAGGGTGACAGAGAGAGGGAGAGAGGGCGACAGAGAGAGGGAGAGGGTGACACAGGGAGAGGGTGACACAGGGAGACGGAGAGGGTGGGTGACACAGGTAGAGGGTGACACGGAGATAGAGAGGGAGGGTGACAGGGAGAGGGTGACACAGGGAGAGGGAGAGGGTGACACAGGGAGAGGGAGAGGGTGACACAGGGAGAGGGTGACACAGGGAGAGGGAGAGGGTGACACAGGGAGAGGGAGGGTGACACAGGGAGAGGGAGAGGGTGACACAGGGAGAGGGGGAGGGTGACAGGGAGATGGAGAGGGTGGGTGACATAGGGAGAGGGTGGGTGACATAGGGAGAGGGTGGGTGACATAGGGAGAGGGATGGTGACACAGGGAGAGGGAGCGTGACACAGGGAGAGGGAGAGGGTGACACAGGGAGAGGGAGAGGGTGACACAGGGAGAGGGAGGGTGACACAGGGAGAGGGAGGGTGACACGGAGAGGGAGGGTGACACAGGGAGAGGGAGGGTGACACAGGGAGAGGGAGGGTGACACAGGGAGAGGGTGGGTGACACAGGGAGAGGGTGACACAGGGAGATGGTGGGTGACACAGGGAGAGGGAGGGTGACACAGGGAGAGGGAGGGTGACACAGGGAGAGGGAGGGTGACACAGGGAGAGGGAGGGTGACACAGGGAGAGGGAGGGTGACACAGGGAGAGGGAGGGTGACACAGGGAGAGGGATGGTGACACAGGGAGAGGGAGGGTGACACAGGGAGAGGGAGGGTGACACAGGGAGAGGGAGGGTGACACAGGGAGAGGGTGGGTGACACAAAGAGAGGGTAGGTGACACAAAGAGAGGGTGGGTGACACAAAGAGAGGGTGGGTGACACAAAGAGAGGGTGGGTGACAGAGGGAGAGGGTGACAGAGGGAGAGGGTGACAGAGGGAGAGGGTGGGTGACACAGGGAGAGGGTGACAGAGGGAGAGGGTGGGTGACACAGGGAGAGGGAGGGTGACACAGGGAGAGGGAGGGTGACACAGGGAGAGCGCGAAGAAGAGATTGCGACAGAGAGAACGAAGAAGAGAGTGCGACAGAGAGAGCGAAGAAGAGAGTGCGACAGAGAGCGCGAAGAAGAGAGTGCGACAGAGAGAGCGCGACAGAGAGAGCGAAGAAGAGAGTGCGAAGAAGAGAGTGCGACAGAGAGAGCGAAGAAGAGAGTGTGACAGAGAGAGGGAGAGGGTGACAGAGAGAGGGAGAGAGGGCGACAGAGAGAGGGTGACACAGGGAGACGGAGAGGGTGGGTGACACAGGGAGAGTGTGACACGGAGAGAGAGAGGGAGGGTGACAGGGAGAGGCAGAGGGAGGGTGACAGGGAGAGGGTGACACAGGGAGAGGGAGAGGGTGACACAGGGAGAGGGAGAGGGTGACACAGGGAGAGGGAGGGTGACACAGGGAGGGGTGGGTGACACAGGGAGAGGGTGGGTGACACAGGGAGAGGGTGACAGAGGGAGAGGGTGGGTGACACAGGGAGAGGGTGACAGAGGGAGATGGTGGGTGACACAGGGAGAGGGAGGGTGACACGGAGAGGGAGGGTGACACAGGGAGAGGGAGGGTGGCACAGGGAGAGGGAGGGTGACACAGGGAGAGGGAGGGTGACACAGGGAGAGGGAGGGTGACACGGAGAGGGAGGGTGACACAGGGAGAGGGAGGGTGACACAGGGAGAGGGAGGGTGACACAGGGAGAGGGAGTGTGACACAGGGAGAGGGAGGGTGACACAGGGAGAGGGAGGGTGACACAGGGAGAGGGAGGGTGACATAGGGAGAGGGAGGGTGACACAGGGAGAGGGAGAGGGTGGGTGACACAGGGAGAGGGTGACAGAGGGAGAGGGTGGGTGACACAGGGAGAGGGTGACACAGGGAGATGGTGGGTAACACAGGGAGAGGGAGGGTGACACAGTGAGAAGGTGACACAGGGAGAGGGAGAGAGGGTGACACACTCACAGACACACAGACACTCACTCAGACACTCACTGACTCACACTCACAGTCTGTCACTCACACACACAAACACTCACCCGTAAGGCAGGGGGTCGCACATGGCAGCGGGGCCCTCCGCACGGCAGGAGGGCCTCTGCAAGGCAGGGGGGTCGCACATGGCAGCGGGGGCCTCCACACGGCAGCAGGGCCTCTGCAAGGGGCCGCGCCCCCTCCAGAGGGAGACGCCGACGCCGCAGTATTCACTGATAGGATGTAGAAGGGCCGGTTAGGGGATTTCCCCTGCTTAGAGCAGGGAGAAGAGCCGGTTAGGGGATTTCCCCTGCTAACAACTGAGCTGGCCATCAGGGGTTTCCTTAACAGCTGACAGATCGGCAGACTGTCCGTAGAGGTGGCACACCGACGCCGTGTGGGGTGAGGGAGGGGTCAGGAGGCCAGGAGAGTTTGAGGTCACAGAGGCCTGGAGAGATTTGGGTGAGAGGGGGGGTGGCGGATGTCCCGATGCAAGGGGGGGGCGGTTGGCCCGATGCGAGGGGGGGGGATTATTGGCTTGATGCGAGAGGGGGGGCAGATGGCTCGATGCGAGGGGGGGGCAGATGGCCCGATGCGAGGGGGGGGCGGATGGCCCGATGCGAGGGGGGGGCGGATGGCCCGATGCGAGGGGGGGGCGGATGGCCGATGCGAGGGGGGGGCGGATGGCCCGATGCGAGGGGGGGGCGGATGGCCCGATGCGAGGGGGTGGGGGGGCAGATGGCCCGATGCAAGGGGGGGTGGATGGCCCGATGCGACGGGGGGGCAGATGGCCCGATGCGAGGGGGGCGGATGGCCCGATGCGAGGGGGTGGAGGATTGCCCTGCAAGGGGGGGGCAGATGGGGGGGACCAGATGGCCCTGAGGCAGACAGGCGTGGAAGGGGCTGGCTGCCAGAAGGGGGGAGGAATGGAAGCGCTGAGGAGGGGAAGTTGCTGAGAGGCGGGGGAGGAGCGAAGGCACTGCTCAGAGAACTGGAGGCGGGGTAATCTCCCCCAACACATGAACCCGCCTCTGGCTTTTTTTTTTTTTCTCCAGTGCGAGCGCGGGAAAAACAGCAGCGCGAGCAGGGGAAATTTAAAAAACACGTGTGCTGCTTGGGCCAATATTTACTCGCCCGGGGGTTAAATCCACACGCCCCGGGCGTGTAAATGTATATAATTGTCGAACACTGCTCATTTATCATTTGCTTAGTATGTATCCACATTTTTTTCATCTTCATGTGCCACACATATTATTTGTCAAACAGCATGTTAAAGAAATGATAGAAGCATTCTCACATTTGTTTTTATATAAATTTATATTTATATTTTTTATATAAATATTTTATTTTTATTTTAATTATAATGTATAATTTATAAATTATTATATTAAATAATAATTTTTAAATTATACCATATCATACAGGAATCGACCCCAGGACCTTTCATTTGCTAGTACCAATTTTCTAACTGCAAGCCACAGGGCTTGTGTGATGTCATGTAGTACACACTGCAGTCCACTGCACGTTGTTGTAGATGTTAAGAATATTTATAGAGTCTGGTACTAGCATATGAAACATCCTGAGTTCAATTCCTGCATGTGTATTATATAATATGTATTCATGTTAAGTTCTCACATGGTGTAGGGGTGTGGGGGTGTGTGTATGTGTCCGTTAGCAATAAAGCACTGAATGTTTAAAAAAAAAATGGAGATGTTTTTAAATCGGGAGCCACGCTCAGACCGTGTTATAGCGGATTCGCGTTGTAGCGGATCGCGGGGAAGGGCAGTGGGAACAGCGCTAATGCAATTAATAGAAAAAATTAGTGACAATTAAGCAAATAACATAATAGGAATACACACTCAAATGTAGGAGTGGAGGCAGCCAGGAAAAAAATAGGTCACACAAACCTGATGAGGGCCCCCCAAGAACTGCTCCCCTCTGCACAGGACCAGCGTGCTAAGGGTTAACATGTGCATACCTTATCAGTGATCTTTTGTTTTTAGTTGCACTATGATCTTTTTCTCTTTTTTTCTTCTATGTTGTCGTCTTTTATGTTTGTTTGTTTGAGACTACATTGAAGATACTTCCTTGGAACTCATCCCAGCTTTTTTGGACTATATTCGGTCAGACTATTATTTTTATTTCTTTGAGGCGCCGGTTTATGTGTTTTTACGTTGTAGCGGATCGCGCTATAACGGGGTTGAGCTGTAATAAGAATTTTCGATCTAAATAAATACCCATAAAAAAGTAATTTTACCACTTAAGTGTATTACATGAACTCACCCACCAGCCAACCATGCCCAAAATTACCCGTTTCAAATGCATGGAAGACTGATGAGTTTCTCAAGACAGAGGAATTGTGGCTGGAACCCGAGAATCTGGCTACCACATTAAGAATCTTCATATTGGCATCGCATACCACCTGTACATTGATGGAGTGAAAGTGTTTGCTGTGACGGTAAGTATGCTCATTCAGACTAGGTGGGACCAGGCAACATGGGTGCAATCGATTGCACCCATCACACATGGTAGCCCGGCTATGGTTTAAAAGCCATTTCTTAGTTCCAGACACTCTGTCTGCTCTCTAGGAAAATGAATATAATTCCTAGCACGTCTAGTCAGTGCATATAGAAACTGGCTAAAGGTCCACAAGAATGCTGATTGCGAGACCCCGCCTACTGTGCCACAGTTGTCTGAAATGATGCAGAAGCAAGAAAATGTAATGAGCACAGCATTTGAACAAGCCCAGGGACTGCACTACCTCTGGCTGTTACGAAATCTAAATCTTCTCTAAACTCTTCATAAAGAGCTAAGATTGCTGCTGAACTCAAGTGATATCTGCTAATAATTTTATCCCCAGTAAGCCCCTCCAAAAGTGTGCGTTCACGATATAAACGTGGATGGGGCAACACCTTTCTCCTCTCTTCTCTCCCTCTCCCTCTCCTATCCTGTCCCTCTCCTCTCTCCTCTGTCTCTACTACAAAGCCAGTCTTCTCCTTCTCATCATAATATATCTCATCTCCATCTCCATCTCCATCTCTCCTTCGTGCCATCTCTACCTCTAAGTAAGTGTTCAATTGGCTTCCTTTATGTAGCTATGTCATTATGGCACGTGACTTCAATAAAAAAGGTGTTAAAAAAATAATTAAGTAATAAACTCCATGTGTGTCTACAAAAAATAAATATGTGTTAATTAGCAATTCTAAATCATTATAACCTGATATTTTGATAACATGTGACCTAAATATTCATATGCCTTGGTTAGCCAAAGTAAAACAGATGTATATAATGCAACTAATTGTCACATATGCAACAGTCAGCAATAGGAGTTTTGCAATTAAGGATAATTGGTAGTAAATCATTGAAGCATGTTGACGTGGAAAGCTGCATTTCAAGCTAACATTTTTAAAACAAACAACATTTGTTTTTTCCATTCAATATGTGCAATTACAGTACATTCTGCATAATGATAAGTGATTAGCTAAGCTCAAGCTCGATCTGTTCTCCTGTAGTCGATCGCTTGATCAGGGTTATTACATTCACTTATTACACAGCATTATGGGTAATGTAGTCCTGGAATCAGATTGTGTGGGCAGTTACTAGATACAATTTCTGCACTGCTAGAGAGAGGGCGGGGCTCAAGAGCCAGAGCCTATCAGAAGCTGTAGAGGGCTGTCACTTTGTAAATGCTTCTTACATTAGAAACATTCCAAATGTATTTAAAGTATTTTCGCTTAGTACAGAACTGATGTTTTACAAACAAAACAAAAAAACACATGTAGTATATTGTTTCAAATGCTGCTTTAAATTCACACACACCAAAAAACAGAAATATTAATTTTGTAAAACAAAACTTTTTTTTTACATATGAAGGAATCTTGGGGAAAAAATGCCTATTCAACATAGTACTAAAAACATTGCACATTTATGGCACAATCTAACATGTATTGAATACGTTACACATGTTGGTTAAAGGTTTACATGTATGTAACCTGTGACAACATATGTCAACACTGTCACACAAATTAAAATTATATGTTAAAGGTACTGGTCAAAGTGAAGTGTTGAAAATTTTAAATTGATTTTATATCATTACATATGTTCATTAAAACTAGGTGTACACTGACAATTTATTAGATACGTTGCAGATCTACAAATTCTCATGTACTAGTTCTATTGTTAGGATTAAACAAATAGGAATGGTGTTTCCTAGCGTTGACGCGTCACGTGGTGTGGCTGTAAGCCAATGGGGAGGGGAGGCTGCGGGAGGAGGGAAGGCTGCGGGAGGAGGAGAGGCTTCGGGGAGCGGGGAGGAGTGTGGAGTGAAAGCAGCGTGAGTGCCTGTCTGTGTGTGTGTCTGAGTGCGTGAGTGCCTGCCTGTGTGTGTGTCTGTGTGTGTGTATGTGCGTGCCTGTCTCTGTGTGTGTGTGTGTGTGTGTGTGTGTGTGTGTGTGTGTGTGTGTGTGTGTGTGTGTGTGTGTGTGTGTGTGTGTGTGTGTGTGTGTGTGTGTGTGTGTGTGTGTGTGTGTGTGTATGTATGAGTGCCTGCGTGTGTGTGTTTTTTTTACTTACCTGCAGCCCGTGGCAGCCCGTGGCAGCCCGTGGAGGGAGGGGGGGGAAGAGTAGCGGGTCCCTCCGCTCAAGCCACGCTCCCCCCTCCCTGTCAATCCTCCCACTCCCGCCCACCTCCCGCTCCGGCCCCTCACGTCATGGCCGCGCCCCCTCACGTCATGGCCGCGCCCCCCCGACCGTTTGGCCACGCCCCCCGCTCCGAGAAAAGTATCCTGTAGACCGCAGATCGCGGTACAGCGAGCAAGCAAGCCAGCCGTGCGGACGCGTGCAACGGGACCTTAGCCTTAGTCCATGTAGATAATATGACTGGCCAGTTACTAGATATAATTGGTACCCTGCTAGAGAGAGTCCAGGGATGAAAAGGACAAACCAATCAGAAGAGGAAGGGGATGTAACTTTGATAATGCTTTAAACATTATAAACATTGGCAAATTACATTAAAAATGTATGGCATGCTTATTTTTGTTAGTACAAACACTTTTGTCATAGCACAAAATGTATGTATTTTTCTTTACAAACATATTTGATATTGTCTGAACTGTACCTTTAAGAAGTTAGGATAGGACTATCCCGCGAACCAGCTGAACTGAAACATTCATGTACCACGTAAATAATCATAATATCAACAAGTCATATCTTAACACATAAGTAACGTACGCGGTGGCACTATTAGGTCAATAAGGTAAATGCTTATATGTATTACAAATCGTTCTTTTAAAAACCACGGAATCATAAATACAAAGCTCACTGCTAAAAACAGGCCCGTTTTAGCATGCAGGCGAGGGCAGCACTCTGGCAGTTTAGGGGTTAAACCCATTGCACATAGTCCTGCATGTGAGCTGGCTCAGAGATAAGATTGTGAGGAATCCCCTCCTGGGTTTGGCTGGAACCCATCCTTCCGGAGCTTTGCAGGTTCCAGACAAACTTTTCCCTGCTTCTTCAATCACCTGCCTCTTGCTGCCTCCTGTGCAGCTCTGCCCTGATTGGCCTCCTGTGCTATTTAGATACTGCCCCGCCCTCAGGAAGTTGCTATACATAAACATTGCAATCCTTGTTGTAAGCGACTGTGCTTGAAACAGACCCCCGTGTTTAGCCTGCTTGGCTTTCTTGCCTGTGTTTCCCCTGTCTGACCTCCTGCTTCCAAGGCCATCCAGCTTGGTAGCCCTGATGCTACTTCTTGTTCCTGGCCGTCTCCGCTGCGCTGAAGCGGTTCGCTGAAGCGGTTCGCTGATGTCCTCAGCGTCTCCTGTGGCATGGCTGCATTCCTGGTTTCCTGTGACCTTCGGTTCCTGTCTCCTCCTTCCATTAACTCTGATACGCTGTAGCAGGTCTGCACAGTTCCTGCTTTCTATGCTGAAGCGGCCTATCTCAAGTTCCACTTTCCTTTGCAGAAGCGGCTTGACTCCAAGTTTCCTGTTCTCCACGCTGAAGCGCCTTTGTTCATGTTCCCGGCTTTTTCCTCTGAAGTGGCTTCACTCCAAGTTCTTGCCTTCTACGCTGAAGCAGCTTCACCCAAGATTGCCTGATGATGACCTCAGCCCGTGACCATATCCATTGCTCCTATGCTGCCTGCCCTGACCCTGGCTTGTCTCCTGATTATCCTGCATTGTCCAACCCTGACCTGGCTATGTTTGACTACGGACTGCGCAACCCTGAACCGGCTTCGTGGTCTAAAGTCGGTGTTTTCATATCCCCACCTCAGCCCCGCGGTCCGGTTTGTGGTGAGCATGATCGTGACAAAGATACAATGTTGCAGATCCCAGAAACATGAGGCATGACTCAGAGCTAGGAAAGTTCTAGGAGGCCATGTGAACGGTGGGTGGACAGATTGCTACTGCATGTTTTGCCCAGAGACAGAGAAGGGGAAAGGTTGACACCCCCTGTGTATAAGAGGTGGGGACCCACTCTAGAGAGAGAGAGTGTGCTGGAGCAGACTGTGCTAGGTGCCCGGTGCAACAGAGGTTCCTATGCTGCAGAGAGCAGGGCTGTAGTCCAGATCTCTGTAGGGATCTGGGGCTGAGCCTGCTTCATCCTTAGCCAGGGTCAGGGTGGGTCCTGGGAGGAACTGCAGGTTGAGGGGGGACTTCTGCAATAGATACATGCTGAAAACCTGTCCTGTCTATGCTGTGTGATATGCTGATCCTGCTGACAATAAAAGCAAGCATCCTGTTTTAAAAGGTCCTGGCGCCCTTTTCTACTTAATCTACTCCTCACTAAAGCCTTGGCCTGGATCCACTGGAGAAGCCTTGAGACAAAAAATCAAACTGGCTGAGCTACACTATGCTGAAGCAGGTAGAAATCCTGTTTGCAGTGAGACTGATTGCATGTACACCCTATCTTCTGCAGCCGTGTGGGGATAGGAGTGTTACATTTGGCGCTGCCAACGTGGGGCTTGAGGAGTGGATTCTTTTTGTGCACTGGCCAGAGGAGTGAAGGAACTGTGAGGTGGTTCGCATTTGGAACTTTTGGGACCACAATAATTGTTTTGCCATGCTTATCATTATCTGCTGAGATTTACATTAGAGCTGCCAGTGAATTGACTTTAGCTGCTGAGAGCCCCACTTTGCAATTGGAGCTGCACGGAGTTTGGACTATAGAATCAGAGAAAATGGCTGTGTCCCTTCCATCCAGACAGAGGGCCCATGTACATATATGTAGCCAGGTCCCCTCTGGCTCCCCAGACATCCGGTTCTCTCTCTCTTACCTGCGACAGCGTGAGGGCAGTTGCAGGGGTGATCGAGTCACCGGGGGCTCCCGGCGACATCAGCTACAGGGCGCCGCCATCTTGTGTGCATTCGCGCATGCGCGGAAGCTCACGCACGTGCAGTATAGCCCCAGAAGCGACACGATGGCCATTACAGGGAGTGGGAACAGGCGCTCCATAGTCAGGGAAATCCCCCAGTTCGCACATGCGCAGTTAGCAGCGGCGGCGGCCATTACAGTTCGCGCATGCGGCCCCAATGTAAAAGAGGTCCTGAGTGGACTACAACTCCCAGCAGCCTCTGGGGACTGCCCTTTCACACCTATCACCTGCTGCATTGAAGCCAATAGGGTTTACAGATTCTCCTGCAGAAAAGTAGATACAATGTTGCGCGCTGGAGTCAGGAAGCTGACAGTGGAGCACGAGTGTCAGCAGGAGCTGGGACACAGAGAGGGGAGGGTGTGTTTGTGCAGGGAGGAAAGTAGCCTCCTGCACTAGGCCAGAAGTCTCCCCTTAGGCCCCAGCTAAGGCCCTACTCACCTCAGCTTGTGGTTACTACAGGGACTCCCCTTAGACTAGGGACAGGGTCCTGTAGAACCTAGACAAGTGAGGGTCGCGGACATATGCCCGGGCAGATATTAAATTAAGTGCACCAACCAAACCGGTACATCAGGTGCTGATCCCGCCTATAGGCTCTGGGTCTCTTAGTGGACTCGTTGGACTCTGGGTACACAGTGTTGGGGGAGGAATAAGGTGTGGGGGTTAAGGCACTGAGAAGATGGGTAGTTGTGCCTATGAGTGTCATAGAGGGACACTGTCAATGTCATATTGTTGATGTATGTTGTGTTATGTATTGTTTCCGATACAGTAAACTGTTCATATATATATATACATTGATGTATGTGCTTACTGTGTACGTGGGTCCTGTGTACGGAACATTCTACACTCCTAGAATCCTACACAGGTGGAGGCGCTGTAACTAAGATCGTTCCAGAGGATTCACCCCAGGCTCTCACTGGCAGAGGCTCAGACTTCCTGTGAGCCTAACAGGTATATTGTACCACACCTGGTAACATATAGGTTCCCCCTCACATGCACTCTATCTGCAATTGGGGTAGTGGGAATACCCGTTACATAAACAAAATAGTTTTTAATTACTTTCTGCTCAATATTAGATACTGATACTTGTTTTCCAGTTGGTCAGTGGGTACATTAGGATTTATCACATGTACCCAAAGGCCTTTCCAGAGACAGTAGAAAAGAATAAAGAAGATATCCAGCTCCAAAAACACAATTCAAAAGAAATCGTTATGTGGTGGGGAAAACCGTAAATATCCTGCAGTGTTTTTTTATAGCTATTGAGAAGTTGAATCTGTCTTTTTATAGCTAATCAGACAATTGGAGACTACAGCAACAAACACTTGCTGTTACCTGACAGCAAGTATAAAGTGACTGTATCTTTCAAACTGTGAAAAATTAGTAGTGACCTTTAGCAGAACAATAGTGCCAAAAGTTCATTGCAAGAAGCAGTTACTAAATTGGTTCAATTCTATATTTTCCTGTGGCTTTTGAAGAATCACAGGGAAGTGATTTGTTGACATTTGTAAATTTGGAATTGAAGAACATAGCAAGGTGCCAGACTTTCTTACAAAATCCCAATCCGAAAATTCAAAATGTCATGCGTGTAATTTTGAAATATCAATTGTATTATAAGAACCACCAAGAGCAGTCCTTTGAGATAGAAACAGTCTATTGAGGATTGCACAATAGATCTTGCCCTGCCATGCTATTGAGATGATTTTGAGATGATCCGTTTTGTTTCTTTTGTACCTTGAACTCATCATCTCTGTGTGACAGACTAAAAAGTATTTTTCTAAAGGTTTTTTTTTTCTTAGAGTATCCATTTCAAAATGCCTTCTAACTTACCCTGTAACATTTGGAAAGTCATCAAGCATAGAAATAGAAATGACAGCTTGAATCATATAGCTTGCAATAGGAGCCAACAAAGGACTCTTTAATAGTTAAGAAAATAACCCTGCAGCTTTTTCACTCTGACTGTAATCAATGTTTTAGTTATAAAACTGTTCTTACAAATATCCATGCTTGTGTCTTTTATAAGACTCAGCACTTAAACAAAAGTTGATATAGCCAGGTCCCCCTCTGGGTGTGTGACCCCCCCCCCCCTCACTGTGCCCACCTCTGGGCCCCTCCAGGTCTGCGGCAGCTGGGTGCTGGGTAGCAAAGGTGTGGGCACGTGTGCACGCCGTGCGCGCGTCTCGGCTGGAGCAGCGGCGGTGTCCGTCGGCTGCCGGGAGAGTGTGGGAAACGGCAGTGGTATTGCAGAGTGGTGCCATCTTGCACGAGTTTGCGCATGTGCAGTTGGAGCTCCGGCGGACCTTACAAGTTGCGCATGCGCGAGGACAAGCGCACGAAGGGCAAGCCTACCAGGGAAGGCTCTTGGAAGGGACTACAAGTCCCATGAGCCTCAGGAGCGCCCCACATGATGCCAGGGAGCCAATAGGGCTGGAGTATCTCCCTGCTCTCAGGGATTGATACATTTCGCACGCTGGAGACACGCCAGGAGACTATATACTACTGTAAGTGAAGAGATACCTGTGAACACATCTGCGATACAAATTAGAAAATAGAAGCGCAAACAAGGATAGACCTATAGTTTGGCAATGTTGTATTCAAATAACTGCCACAAAGTATCAGTGCACTTACAAGAGTATATACGTGATCAGCTCACTGCAAGGTGCGGAGTCTGGCACTTCTGCAGATTTGGGGTGCTTCGTGATCAATCTGGCTGTCATTAGCCTGGAACAACCTACCGGAAACTCTCACAACCGCCACCAGTGTAAATTCTTTCAAAACTAAAGCTGCCTCGCATTTTAATCTGGTCTGTAACTGTTACATACACCTATAATATATATTATCTCTAACTATGCATGCTATGTCTTGTATATAATGTATACCCTTTTCACTTATGTACCATGTATATTTTTGTCATCTTAACTCTATGCCCAGGACATACTTGAAAACGAGAGGTAACTCTCAATGTATTACTTCCTGTTAAAACCAGGCACCAAAAAAAAAAAAAAAAAACATAGATTGTAAGCTCCACGGGGCAGGGACCTGTGCCTGCAAAATGTCTCTGTAAAGCGCTGCGTATAACTAGCAGCGCTATACAAGAACATGCTATTATTATTATTTTTATTTAAATTTTAATACTAGTGTACGGGAGCAGGGGGTCTCTGGAGCTGAACCGCATTGATTTCAGCCTTGGGGACCCCTGCTTCCTGAGTTACAGGCCCCGGTATCTCCCTGCATCATGTGACCGGGAGATTTAAACGCACAGGAGATAACAGCACCACATACTTGGGAAGCAGGGGGTCTGAAATGAATGCAGTTAAGCTCCGGAGACCCCCTTCTCCCGTACACTAGTATTAAAATTGTAATAAAAGCTCTGCAAACGCCTCTGGCTGTGCAGGGAGAGGCAGCTCTCTCTGTGCAGCTCTCTATGCAGCTCTTGGGATTTGTCCATAGGGAAAGCGAGTGGGAGCACTAAAGTGCTACTTGCCACACGTGAGCTTTCCTCTCTGGCGATGTGTGGACTGTAGGTTTTTGGGAAGCGAGCGAGGGGGTGGGCGTGGTCATGACATGGGGGGCGTGTCAAGGAAGTGTCATGCATGAGAACACGCCTTTAGCAAATAATAAAATGCATAATGCAATGCAATTTACAGAAGTATTCTGCAAACATATATATATATATGCTTGTCAAACTTTCTGCTTACAGAACATACGGAAGGTAGGGACTTCATACCCCTGATGAAGTCACTCAGTGACGAAACACATGGGGACCCGGATGAAACGGACAGTTGACGTCATCACGCATGCGATGCCTACGAGCCTCCAATCAGCTGTTCCACACGCATTGTGTGCCCCCATGTACCTCTGACTCTATTAAGGAGACAGGGAAAAGTTGTTGCCCTAGGCCAAGGGAGGATGTCCAGGGACCATCTGAAGACCCAATTGACTGTGAAGACAGACACAATTGTATGCTGTGTATGCAGAGAGGTAGAGAGATAATGAAGTGTTCCCGTTCAACTATACTCCTGCCTGGTGTGCAATCTATCTGTGGGGAGTAGTGTAAGTTCCCCTGCAGGGATTGCCTTCATTTTCCTTGAGCCTGCAAGAGAAGAGGCACTGACACATATGACCTAAAGAACCAGCATCTACCCCAGAAGCCTGTCCTGACTACTGCCGGCGGACGACTCAGCATCCTGTGAACCATATAGCCTGTGGTATATTGCTACTCAGCTAGCCAGCTATCCATGTGTTGCAGAAGTTCAAGGAGAGTGGGTTCCCGCCAAGATCGCAAGGAGCTAGTGTTAAGGCACTTTATTTGGCTCAAAATGGTGGTTCCCTTGCAGGGGAATTCACCTGATGGACTTTGCTATACAAAATGGCGGTTCCCTCTGAGAATGAGGACCGCGTGTGCAGCCTGAAAAGAGGTTGCATGCTTTTTCTTTGCACAGTTCTGCAAGGGCTCAACGCGAAAGCAGGATCCACGCTCACCTACTGTGAGTGGCTCGGCGAGAAACCAGAGTCACGCCCTCCTACAGTGCGCCCCTACTCTTCACTCCACCAGAGGGAGAGGGCACTGTAACTACCAATCAGCAGAGACTGCCTATACCGAGGGAGGAGCCGGATGCAGGCTGCTGCACCATCAGTTCCTCGTGGACAGCAAAGAGAATAGAGCTACAATATCTGTGCTGCTGCCTTTGCTCACCCAGCCATATCTGACAATGGCCAGCTGTAACTTTTCCCATTTCCGGGTGCCCGGAGGCTTCCTTGTAGTGGAGGAAGAAGGGAAGCACTTTCTAAAGTGCGTATGCCCAAGATGCGACATCCCCGTGGGGATATCAGCCTGACAGCCACATGCCCTAGATGTGGGGACTTCTTTCTCAAGCCACAGCTGATGCGCCTAGCAGCCTTCACAGCCAAGGGTAGGGCCAACACGCAGATCAGTGTGGCCGAGATGAAGGCCTCTGAAGCAGACACTCCAGGGGGCCCATGTGCTCCGGTTCCAGAGCCGGAACCAACCCAAGAACAACGGGGTAAGGTGACTGACCAGGGAGAGGAGGGGCCACTGCAATTGGGGGTGCAGGAACGGGAACGCTGCCTGCTGATAGCCGCTGACGACAGTGAGATGCTCCGGTACCTTTCCCCCACAGAGGTGCCTCTGACCTCATCAGATGGAAGCAGCGGTCAAGCATCTGTGGTGATGCGCCCATCGGCTTACCTGTCTACCAGTGCTGCGAAGGAACCACTCACCTGCAATGCGGAACTGCAACGGAGTCCGGCTTCCACAATGACGTCATGGTGGCGATGGTGTGGCCTGAGCGGCGGATGAGTGTCCCGGATGTCGCAGCTCCCAATGAAGCGACAGACGTGCCTGCGGCCAATCCAGAGAGTCCGGGGGTCCCTAAGAGTCAGTGGAGTGGTGAGGACCATCCACCTTCCTTCAGGACCCGATGGAGGCTTCCGGTGAGGAGGTACCGGGCTGTACTTTCTCCAATGCAGAGGACTGCGACACCCTTTGGCGGAGACCGGATGTAGATGCACTTCCGGTGCGGGACCCAGATCTCTACACAGATCCCGCGAGATCCACCAATGATGACGTCATTATAGAGGTGACCGCCAGGCAGATGAGGAACTGCCAATACCTGCTATGGTGAGTACCCCACTATCTAGTGAGGACATAGAAAAGAACTATGGCCACGTGATGGGCCAGGGTCGCACGAAACCTGCGGATCCAGATATTTATACGGTAAATACTGTGACCGGTCAGGGCAGGGCCAAGACTGTGGACTCTAATAGAGACATTAAAAAATATAGGGCCCTAGCACCTGTCACTATTGATTCTTACCGAATGATTGCGGGGCCAAGGACGCTAAGGGCTGGGCCCATGGCCGCAAGAAGGCCCAAAGACCATCTCAGGACTGGAGAGATTGGGACTTTGAGGTCCCTGGAAGTGTGAGAGACCGCTGGAAGTGTGGTTTGTTTTGGGGGCAAGTCCATGGCCTCCTTCAAATCAGAGACTTTGAAGGTATCGTCCAAAATTACTTCAGAGTCTGAGTCAGTACAGGCTGTGCCTGAAGTAAAAATACTACTGTGGTGGGACCCTATGTTCCAGGGGTATGTCCCTTATATGCACCGGACTAGGTTCCTCCTTTTCAGTGGAGATGTGGTAGACTATTGGTGGGAGGAAGGGGAGTTCTCCGCAGAGGAAACTGTAGAGGCCCTACGTAGGAGGGAACAGGACATAAGATTAGGAATTGTAAAACCCACCGGGCATGTGATCATATTCTATGAGCAACCTACTCAAGAACCGCTATACTGGGTATTTCCAGGGCAGGCTCATGGCTGCAAACTCACCAAGATTAGCCGGGCTGAGAGGTTAGTGGCCCAGAGATACAGACAATCTCACGGGTGCGAGTACCCCTATGTCCATGAGCCATTCATGAGGGAGATTGAAGATAATAGGGAGCAGTGGTTAGAGAATGATATCCGGGCTCACCTGACCTCAAAATGTAGGTATTCCGTCTACCACACAGAGGACTGAATTTCATACCTTAAGGGAGTATGGAAGATGGGGTGCCCTATATATATGGACAGTGTAGAGTACCTGTCTGAGTGGAACCCAAAAAGAATGTTCTCCGTAACAGTCCCTGATATTACTGGTACACTTGTTAAAAAGCCGGACCTGTGCCATTACTACAAAGTAGAAAGGTTCTCCATGTTGGGAGTGACCCTGTCTCACTGCTGTTAAAAAGTGTATGTGATTACATATATGTCTAGCTGCTATGTATCCATTGTATACCAAATGTTGTTGGTAATAACTCTTGTGTTATGTTACAAGTTAACAGCTGAAGGATGGAACTCCAAATTTGGCTCCAAGTGAGGACATTGGATTTTCCACCAGAGGGAGAGTGTAGCCCTGTCTGGCTTGGCTACTAGTCTGCCCTCTCTGACTTGTAAGCCCTGGTAACACTGCAGACAGTGTCAGGACTAATGCAGAGATTTTCCCCACAGTAAGCAGCTTCCTTGAGTGACAGGGGAGGAGGCGGGCCAAGTACTGTGTTCTGCCCAATCCTGGGCTCAGCCCTTGGACCTTCCTCCTTGGTACTTAAGGGGCTGCACACCTAAATTTAATCAAGTGTCTCCCCCCTTGAGAGAGACTGGTATCACACAGAGGTGTACTGAGCACTGGCACCTGCGGTCCCTTCCCCTTGGGGAGTGGGGGGTGATTACCTTACCTCTGACTCTATTAAGTCATGAAAGAGTTTGGACAGCACTTGGTGCCCTAGGCCAAGGGTGGATGTCCAGGGACCATCCAGAGGTTGAAGACCCAATTGACTGTGAAGGCAGACACCGGTGTACGCAGAGAGGGAGAGAGATAATAAAGTGTTCCCGTTCAACTAGACTCCTGCCTGGTGTGCAATCTATCTGTGGGGAGTAGTGTAAGTTTTCCTGCAGGGATTGCCTACATCTTCCTGGAGCCTGCAAGAGATGGAGGCGCTGACACCCATGAGCTAAAGAACCAGCATCTACCCCAAAAGCCTATCCTCATGTCCCCATTACCACCAGCGGACAACTCAGCATTCTGTGAACCAGCAGGTATCCACCACTATACACCCTGTAATAGGCAGATCTCCCAGAGGGTGGGGGAAAAACTGTTACAGTACATATATAAAATATGATGCCTTGAAATAAGCATTGTACACTACAAAATAAATAAAAAATAAATTAACAATTATATACAAGTAATGGACAATACATCAGAAATTTCTCTCCATAAATTATCATTGATATTTCTGTCATGGTATGAATTAAAGGTTCACATTTGTAAACCTCAGAAATCAAATTTTCAATAGTTGAGTTTTCCATATCCTCACAGCAAGCACAACTCAACTGACAAAAAGTAATTTGAACAGTATCTAGGCAGAATAGCTTACTAAATTTTCATTGGCTGTTAGCCGCTCATATGACCAGGCTGTCTCGCTGCAATAGCAAACAAGTTTGTCTCCTCTGCTTTTGGTATCCTTGTATCTCACGTGCACGTGCAAGCTCGCGCTCACTATGGCCATGCGCTTTGGAATACACACGTTTGTTTGTAGCGCGAGCTATATACAGTAGCTTGCTCCGTATCTTGCACTATGGACGAGGCCTTACAGACTGTGGCCAGATCGTACGGGGGAGAACTTTGAGACAGGCTGAGATACCATTGCAGCGCTACCGAGCGGTATAGGCATTTTCCTACCTCACGGTTTGAGACTTGTAGAAATGGTTCCAGATTCTTTCTGAATACCGTGTTAACACAAATGACAAACCGTTTGATGGGGTCATGTCACATCATACGAGATGGCAGCAAAGTTATCAAAACTACTAGAATAGGCCCCATTGGGTTTATATCTGTGTGAATCAATGCACTGTCCACTACCCTTTTATTAATGTACAAGTCTAGTAGCATTGAGTGACTGACTGGCTCAGAAGAATGAGTTAGTAATTAATAATTAACACAACCGGTCACAGAAGCTGACTATGTCTGAAATGAACTAAAAATAGTGAGACAATGCAGCAGCATAATTTGTCACTATCTCACAGAGAGTTACATTTCTCATTTATGTTACACAGCTTCATGTTCCTCTGCTGTGCAGGACAATACAAAAACGGTGCTCTGGATTCAGGACAGGTATAAACTTCATATCCATCCTTGGAATCCAACATGCTCCCAATACAATCACGGACGTTATATATCCATTCACATCTCTTCCTTACAGGAGGTGTATGATGTTCAGGCAGATAGAAAAGTTTAGCTCCTCTCTCAGATCAGAAGATGCCACCTCCCATAGCCAAACATGTTGGGTACGCTCTGTCTTAGTCTTCACCAGTTCTCCCGTTACTCTCCTCCACTAGGAGTCTGAATCAGTCCTCACTCTATTTTGAAGGATGAGTTGTTGGGAGAACCGGTGTTACCTGGCTGCAACATTGCCAATCAACCATAACTTCTATTGTACTCCAATCTCTGGAATCCAGATACATCACACTATATGTACCACTTTCCAATTCAAAATGCCTTTTAACACCTCACTCACTACATTATATGTAGTATTTGTAGGGGGTTGCTCTGCTAGGCAGTGATCCTAGTTCTGAACTGGCCATTATTATATACCCAGAATGCAGCATGAAGAGGCTCAGTGAAGGTGGCACTGCAGTGAAGGTGTGTAAGTGTCTGATCAGGCCACACAGCAGATAAATGGACAACCGCCCAGCCTCACACTCCAGGAGTATTCTATCTAGTATATCCCCTAGAAAAATGGGCCTGCTACATCAGTAAATGCTTCAGATCCCCGGTAGTCGGGACAGGTGCTGGGACAGGTGCTGGGACAAGCGGTATTTCGCCTCACTGCGGACAACTACATCAAACCCAAGATCCAACTAAAATCTGTTTAAACGGCATAAACTTTAATATACAGTACAATGCAGGAGCTGAAATTAACGTGGCTGCTGCCAGTGCACCTACCCTCTATAGATCACCTTAAAGGATTTGAAGTACAGGGACTAGAAACAGGTATCGGACTCATAATGTTGAAGGGGGACATGCAATCGGCACAAAAGTGGCCTTATGAAAGTCTTCGCTGTAGGGTGGTCACAGAAAGGATCATTAAAAAGAAAGTGAATGGAGCACCAGCTTCTGGAATTACAGGGACTCTTAAGAGTCCTGTATAGTGATTTTGTGTTACTACCTCCCAAGTCAGGAGCGGGTAATTGGGCCTCCGTTCTGCTGTATCCAACGCCAATGTAAACTGCACCTCAGAGAAGGCTTAGTACCACAATGAGATGATAGACATGGTGAGATGGGGTACAGTATATTTAGTCAACTGTGGAGAACAAAAACCTTACAACTATACACAAATGACACGGGGAAAACAGAAAGGGTCGTGTCTGCACAAGAGATTAATGCAGATTATTTTTGTATCTGTTTAGTATTGAGCAACACATTACTTGACAGTGTTTTACTCTCCTCTCCGACAGCAAAGGAGTCTAATCTGGAGATACTGTACAGTGAGAAACACAAGGAAAGCCTCACTTTAACTAATACTATAATCCTTATCTGTAATGCACCGCAGGTGCCAGCAGAAAATTTACTATATGTTATTATAGGGATTATTATTATTAGTAGTAGTATTGTTATTATTATTGTTATCAGGTTCTTATAAGTGTGTATTGAGTTCTGCCACGCTTAAAATGCTGACCTGCTATGGAATTTTGGGGTAATCCCTGGGAACAGCAAACACAATCAGAGCGCCTAATTACTACCTGATTTTAATATACGCTATTGGAGCTGTAATTACCCCTGCAGGCCAGCTGCTAGCACCACACAACCACACAATGCAGGGTTAATTATCTCTGGCTAGCCTGCAGTTACTTACGTTCCTGTTAAGCAATTTTGGCATCATATATTAGTACTATTTGATGCTCAGGGGTCTCTCTCCACACATGCCTCCATGGCCCCTCACACCCAATTCATCAACTCTCAGGCTCACCCTAACGCTCTTCCCCATGCTCTATATTGCATAATTAATGTACAGAGCGCTTAACTGAACTGACATTAGAATAAAGGGAATTTTGATACAATAACTGCATTAAACACACAATAGGACAAAGGAATTCTAGTCACTAGAACTTACAATCGAAACTGTATGGTTGGAGACAGTAGGGGAAGGAGTAAGTGCAGTGGGTGTCAGCACCTCTTAAGCCCTTGGCCCCAGGGTGTTGATGCACCAGTTCCTTCTGAGTGTGAGGAAGTTGTGAGACCAGAGAGATACCAGAATCCTATATTCTGTATTATCAGTCCCCTCCCCCATCATAGTAATGTAGCCCTGGCTAGTTTTGGGCTTTAAGTCTGCCCTCCTCCTGGCAGTAATCCCTAGTAAGGGAGGTTAGCCAGGAGTAATCATGTACATCTGTTATAAAAACAGTACAATGTTATCATGCAAGTGTGAGCGTTCTCCGTGCCGGGGGACACGAAGGAAAGACTGTTGTACTCCAAAAGTTCCTGGTGCCCATTATTTTCCATCCTTGTTGACTCATCGCCCAGCCACCCGAATCCAGCACCATGGAGTCAATGTAACCTGTTCTGAATAGCCAAACACAGCACACAATGTAATCTCCCAATAAGCCGGGCAGAGAGGGTTAAAAAGTTTTGCAATAAATCATTGTGATTTGAAACATTAGAGCAAAGTTTTTCCAAATATCAGCAAAGTAACAGACAGAACATTAACATACTGTATAAAAAGGCATACTCTAGTAGCTCCAAGCCTGTCCTTGCAAACTGCACCGTTTTACATGTTCATAATTTGAGGATTAAAACTAGCCAGAAATCCATATTATGAGGGAAGGAGTGAGGGAGAGTGGATGGAGTTCAATTTAGTAGTGTCTCCATTTGTATATATACAGTATCCCCTCTAACCTCCCTCAAAATAACTCAGAACTGGTTTAATTCAATGTTAGAGCTGCTAGCTTGAATAAGAAAGGTAATGGGTTCTGATCCTGTTGGGTCTGTAACCAGTACCTCCTTCATCACAAGGGCCTTTAGACATGTCAGCATTGGTCTTATGGGAATACTTTAGGAGGTGTGGGGTGTGACTCATTTAAAATATAAATTATAAATATACTTATCCATTAGCATATACCCCATGACACTTCAAGTATTTCTCCCTATGTTATTTAGAGTTAGGTTTGAGGGGATATATATACAATTTGGGGCACTAATAAATTGAACAACTCAATTTCCCACCATTGGAGCAGGGACCTCTTTCCTACAGTCTCAGTTTGTTTTAACTTATACTCTCCTTGTTATAAAATTTTATTATCCTCCCTCCCACTGCGCCTTGGAATATGTTAGTACCCTGCAAATAAAAGATAATAAGAATTTTAATAAAAGAGTCTAAATTATTTCTCAGTTAATCATTTCCTCATGCTTCACTCTCACCTTCAACTGGATTTATGGATTATTTTACATTTACATCAAATAGTTACTATTGTTAGCTCTGATGCATCAATACATTTGAAATCATTTGATTCCACTACAATTTGTGTGCCTCTTCCTTTCTCCTATCTTGCTATAAGTTTGCCAGAAAGTTATTGTGGCGAAAATGGGCGTAATCAGCGCATTAATAAAGGCACTGTGCTCAGCTGGTTATCCCTATTTCGTATTGGGGATGAAGGAGTTAATTTTTCATACACTGTACATGTCTTATTTTTCCCTCTGTCCCTTGTTGTCCCCATTTTGCAGGATTGTATGTGCTTGCAGTAGGGTACACCCCAAGCACACACACATATGAAAAATATAATTGTGAGATAAGGGGAACATGTATTTTCAATAAAGTGTATTTTTGCTGCAGGTTTTAATAGGGACAAGCAGGAGGAAGTTGTTTGTTCTCCTGTCATTAAAATGCACACAAGAACCAAATGTTTTGACACCTATGAGCTGGGTCACTTTCCTATGCAAGCTTCAAAGGTAACATGCTGGGCCCACACCTGCGAGTCTCTGAAAGTGTTGCATATCAAAGACCCAGACCCAGGTGTGTGTGAATTGGCCAGATGAATGCTAAATAGGAAATCCTCTTGACCCATCTGGGCTAGCTCACCCCCTGAGTTCCCCCTTCCAGCCTGAGAGAAGCCAGGTAAAGAGGGGAGTGCACTTATGCTAAGTAGCCATGGTGGCGTTTTCGCACAGACTCTATGTGAACAGGAAATCCCTAGAGTGCCCACTCTCCAAACTGTGGGCAAGTAGGGGATTGGGGAATGAGAAAATTCCCACGAGGGGAATTCGGTGGGTATTTTGGAGATAGGCTTTCAAACCCTATATACATGCCACCCAGGCTATCCCCATTGTCTTTCGTTTTACCATGTGAGCGGATTTCCAACACACTTCTAATAGCGGATAAGAGCAGCAGCACATTCCTGGAATGCAAAGAGTCTTATTACATCGGAACCAAGGACAAAACTCTGCGTTACGACACTGTGATTGCTGGGGGTTATCTGATTAACCTCAATGGACCAGAAAATACTTTGCACATTCACAGAAGGATTGGTCTGGCAATTTATGCCCTTGCAAAAGGACTACATTATAAAAGACAATCTTCTGGTGCTTTGCACCTTTCTGGACATTATCCCCTGTTCCTATACCAGTAAGTGTAATTATTAAGTGTATTCTGCAGTTGTCGAGTGTTTGCCTATCAAGGGAATAAATCTCAGTTTATTTTGCTCAACTTGTTCTGCTCAATTGGGATCCACAAAATATAAATTTGTTAATAAGTGCGTCAATCGTGACAGTTATCCCTTTTTCTGAATTCCTATTTGTTTTAGGATTTAAATTGTAAACACTTGTACTTTCTAAAAAATCACTTAGATAGGTATCCATTCAAATGAAAATATTCCTGCTTTGTGGCTGCAAATGCACATCAGGTGAATCCTTTCATGTGGTGTTAAAATATTTAACTAATTGAGGAATGTGATAGACAATAGAAAACAAACAAGCACCAATGCCCATTCCAGATGGCCAATTATTTAGTTATTTAGATATTTTCTTCTAAAAGGTTTGGGTCATATAGTGCAAACGTTTGGCCAAAACATGTTAAGCCTGGATCCATGTCAAGGTAGCTAACCCTTCCAGTAGGTTCATACTCTGCCAATTTATACTGTGCCCTTGGAATATCCTTTACTACATAGAGAAGGGATTAAACAAAACAATGGGATCTATAACATGTGTGTGGTGTGTAAGTGGCTACAATTTAGAAGCACTATACTGTATGTGCTATTACATACATTGGGATACAGTGCAATTACAACAGTGTAGAAAAATAGCAGGGCACCAAAATGAGTGCAAAATGTAAAACATAAAGTGCAAGAAAGCATATACTTCCCAAAGTTATTTAAAAGTATATTACATGTCGCCCGGGGGAAGAAATCTCTCACTGACTACGTCTATTACTGTACATGTGGGTGCTTAAACTGACTATTGAGGGCCAAATGCACTAATCTACGTTAGTCTATTTAAGCTAAGTTAACATGGTTAATCATAACGCTGATCCTCTAAAGCTAAGGTCATGTTAACCCAGGGCTACTCCTTAAATAACGTCTGAGTATTTTGTTTCTGACCGTTAGTCCAACATGGAAAAGAGGTATTAACCCTAGCCTCACACATGCACTAACGGCACACAGATTTAACGTGACATTATTTCGGTCATACCTAAAGGTGGCGTTAGTTCCATCCAGACACTGAAATATGGGGAGTGGGGAGAGAGAGAACATGCAAAGTACATTTTAATGACTCCTTTTAGCATATCTCTCAGGTATCTTAGGTGTGCCCGTTTTGAGCACAGGTGTCTCTCTGCGTGTTTGAAGGGACGTTTCAGGGGATGTGTGTAGCACTTGAGACTACAACTAAAACAGTCTCTCGCCAGGTTATTTGAAACTAAAGATAGTGCAAAATGAACCTAATGTTACCCCTATGCTAATGAGTTAAATGACAGCTGTTGGTTTTGCATTAAATTGACTTAGTGGATACTTTTTAAACTCAGGGAAAATAACATCTGTTACCTTTTTAGATAACATTGCTTTATTTTCCCTGGTTTAATGGAACTTAGTGCATCGGGCCCTAAATAGGGATGTGATGGGTAACTTAAAGCAAAGGGGGAAGGGGGCTCATACCTGCAAACAATCTACAATTGAAAATACATAATTTTGGCAAACTCTACAACCCAAATCCAAAGTAATAAGTATTACTATACCTAATTGTACCAACTAGACTGGTACTGGGATGGTGACCACAAATATACAATAGTAAAGAAAGAAGCCCTAATGCACATTAAATATGACACATTATAATACTTAATTTATATATTTAGATCAATCTGGTATTAATATGTTGGCATTAATAGTTTTAATGTAAGTGATGGGGCAAGGTAGAATCCAGTCTACTCCCTAAGGAGCAGGCTACACTGGAACTCACCTAGAACACACCAATTTGGAAGGAAGCCATGTTTTATACCAGGGGAGCCCCCCACTCCGAAGCTCCGGTAACTGGGCTGCACTCCTCCAATGAGCCCACCCCTCCCTGGCACATACTCCAATGGTTTCCAGACTGCACCTGGAAACTGCAAAAAATTAACTCTCTGATGGGGAAACTCACATGCTCGCTCATGTGAGAGGAATTTAACCCCAACACTGCCTGCTCTTACCAGGACTTATAATGTCAGGGCCACTGGGCTACATAAAAAAAGAAGATAACAATCTAAGGCAGATGAGGTAGAGATGGACTGGGAGAGAGAATAGTAAATAGACAGACAGGGCAATACATGGATGAAAGGGATAGTGAGAAATGTGTAGAGTTCATAGGACAATACATACATCAGCAGGGTGAAGATGGCTGGGGTTCAGGGGGGAGGAAGGGGTTGAATTATAAAATTAACAGTACGGCAGGGAGAAACATTACACAAATTATAATAGTGTGTAATAGACCTCATTGAGCATTAAGTCCTCTTCTTCTAGTTTCCAAGAGCATTATGGGTCCAGGTTAAAATGGACAAGAAACAAAAGGTTGTATGCTGTATACCAAAATAGCTGAGGAGCCAACTAAAAAGGGGGCCCAAAATCATGCCAGGGCAAATAAAGTAGAGGCATTAATTACTATTCAAGTGATGGAGCATTTATGACAATTGAAGACCTTTAGAAAGACAGACTTGAGGCAAAGACATGTTTACAAGGAATAAAATGAGAAGTGTTTTAAGGCAACATACAGAGGATAAATGGTGAGTCTTTAAATTAAGGCTGGATTTGAACACGGTACAATCAGTGTATGTCATTGGGTGATTAATCTAAAGGAAACAAATCAAAACTGATGTGGTTAAACATCCAAGAGTTTGACAGGCAGAGGAAGACATTCAAATTGGTTGAATCAAAAGTGACAGAGACATCAGTGCAGAATTACAAGTAATGTAATACATTTTGCTATGTGGCTGCCTGAAGAACAAAAAAAACTGAAAATGAAAAAAAGGTTAGAAAAGTTAATATAAGCCCTTTTCAGGGTAAAAGAGTAGCCCCTTTGACAGGTTAAATAACTTTTATTTATTTTTTATTCCAGTATTCTGTATCTATTAGCCAAGTTCCATAAGATTGATGAAAAGTAGCTGTGGTGCCTTTGCATTTAAGACTTAGGAGCTTAACATCAATAGTGGGGAGGCTATTTAAAGCTATATTAAGAGATAAATACTGTATTCTGTTATGCGTTTTTAAGAATAAAATGATAATATCCCTATAGCCTTTCACATTTTCTCTTTCTCTTCTGTGAGGTGTGCAGTGATGAGGTACCTAGTTTTATTATATATATAGACCATGCACCATATGTACTGTCTATCCTTTTGCACACATGGTTTCCATAAATTAAAACAAAACTCTAGGTAAGATCTTATCAACAATCTACACAGTGGCATTACTACCCCTTTCTTTATGTTGCTAATTACAGTGGCGACACTGTTTATTCTAATACGGTCGTCACCGCGGTAAAAAAAAAACGCGGGCGCCGCGCGGCAGTACCGCGCCGCGAACCGGGAAGGCATAGCGCTTTTCTATTGAGGCGCGGGATAGTCCGGGTAACGTGCAGGGAGTGCGCACGCTACTTTCAACAACATGCCCGTCACGTGCCTGGCCAGCTCCCGTCTTTAGTTAGACTAAGCTGTGCCGCGACAGTAGGTATGGGCGGGACAGTACAAATCCTTTTCCCGTGGATCGCTTTGTCAAAGCGCTGAAGAGTGCGAAACGCATCAGAGTAATTTTAGCCCTTGCCATACTCCATGATGTCACCCATTCAATAAATTGTTTTTAAAACATATATTTTTTCGTGCTTTGCCTTTTCATTTCTCGCAGTGCACTATTTTTGAAGTGAAACTTATTTGCTGGCACCTACCAAACGAAAATTTCTGTTGGAGTAAATTCAATTCATGGTGACGGAAGAGACATCACTGCTGGCAGAAGAGGCCGTCAGTGACGTGAGTGTTGACAGCTCGGCGCGCATGCGCAGAGGCCTCCCACACTCGGGTCGCATGCACAGAGGCCTCCCACGCTCGGCACGTATGGCTCGCAAGCACAGAGGCCCCCCCGCATTCGGTGCGCATATGCAGAGTCCTCCTGCACTCAGCGCACATGATGCGCATGTGCAGAGGCCACCCATGTTTGGTGCACGTGCGCAAAAGCCTTGTGTGCTCGGCGCACATGCGCAGAGGCCTCCAGCGCTCAACACACATGGTGCGCATGCGCAGAGGATACCACAGCAGCAGCATAGGGTGACACACACACATACACACACACAGACACACACAGAGACAAGCACACACACTCAGAGACACACACACACAGACACACCGAGACACACAAACACACACACACACACACATGAAGAGACACACAGAGATACACACATAGAGAGAGACACAGAGACACACACACATGAAGAGACAAACAGACACACACACAGACACAGAAAGAATTCAGTTAGTATAAATATAGAAGTGCAAATAGCTAAAACAGGTAGGGTGCTGACCCCGCACGTTCTAAGTCAGACTTCTTTGCATTTTGTCACTGAAATTTTGTTTTGATATTTCATTGAAAACATCACCATTACAGATATCATTTCTGTGACAAAACAGTAACAAAAGAAAAAGAAGTATCACTTGCGCATGCTCGACACACACACAATCGTGATTTCTTCGGAGGATGAGATTGGTGAGATATCGGTGGCGATGCGCCTACCGGCGGACCACCCCAAAGGCATCAAGAGAGAGCAGACAAGTCCGGAGACCATCCGACGGCGAGCGCTGGTGCGGCCGGAGGCCCGTAAGAGTCCCACCGCTGTGGTGACTCCCAGTGCGGCGGAGACGGAGATGATCCTAGAGAAGCCCGATGTCATCAAAAAGCAGTGGAGCGGTAAGGAGACTCCACCACCCCCTTACTCCCGCCAGGCACAGACCGCACTCACGGCGAACGAGAAAGAGAGGCTTGAGGCCTACTTGTTCGGCCGTGTACCGGACGCTCCACCACCACCCCCGCAGGTCCTCGACGCACTTCCGGTGCGTGACCACGGAGTGGATGGAGGTTCTGCAGGTGATCCTGACGACGTCGGTTCCGGTTCCACCGTAAAGCGAAGGCCTGGAGGAGTGTCCTCTTCTCGCAGCGTAGGCTACTATATATGTAACCCTGCTTCCCCCCATCCCCCAGACTCTACGGTGGTGTCTAGGGTGCATGAGGGCAGATTACATGCGGTGTGGTGCATACCTGTGAGGAACAGGAGGGCCTGAGCTTTCCGTGATGCTGTGGGGGAGCCAGGACCGGGCTTCTGGGGTGATAGCCTCCATGATCTCTTAGTGGTGCAGCGTCTCCATCTTCTATACTCCCAGGAATATGGGACAGGACCTGTATAGAAGAACCCCTTGGGTCCCAGGGTAATACCTTCGGATTCACACACAGTCTTTGGTAATAACAGATAGTCTCTTTTATTGACAGATCAGCAATATCCCAATGGTAGTGGCTTCCAGTAGCCGCAACAACAACAACAGCAAAGACTTGTTATTAGGCCGCTCTCCTTCCACACCGATAATTCCTCCTCTCCTTCCCTCCAAGTCTCTCCTCTGACAGGATGGTCTGGGCTAGGGCTTCAATACCCCGTAGCCCACCCCGAGGTTATCCTCGCGATGGGGCTTGGATTCTCCCATCACCCCTGGCAGTGGGGTGAGGGCATTGGTCCACCAAGTCTATAATTCTATCAGCTCTACTAAAGGAAGCTGAATCTTTCCACTCCTCTCTCTCTGCTCCTGCACTCTGCGCAGGGGAGACCGCGGCCTCCTCCCACTCCTCGGACCGATCCGCAGGATTCTTCGACTCACGGCATACTAACTGAACTGCATACTCTCGGCATAACTATAACCGGCAACTCCAGACTCTCGATATCACTATCAACTAACTCTACTCACAGGCGTTGGCTGCTAAATATAGAGCTAGCTCCGCCCCTCGTGATGTCAGCAGAACCTCCCACTTGCTCACACCTGTAGCAGAGTCCAGGCCTGCATCTACCACTCAGGATAGGGCTATGAAGGGGGAAAACCCATGATGATTACTGGTGCCGGATCTTAACAGGACTTACCACAGTAGAAGGGAGATATAGCCTGTGCTGTTTACAGGGGGCTACATATACAAGACCTAAGCCGTAACCATATAATATATATAAAGTTACTTGTGACATGAACAACTGTGTCCATTAAATTCCTTTTGGTTGAGAAGAAGGTGGAAGACAAAGCTCCAAACCAAAGGGAATGTAACAATCAAGATGACACAACACTAACATGAATAGTCCTCTATATTAGACAGTCCAGCTGTAGGTAAAATACTGTTGCTGCAACCTCAAGTGTCAGGATAACCACAAGAAAGAAAAGGGGCGCAACATTGAATGAAATCGTTTATCAGAAATTAGAAAGCAGTAAATAATGCATTCAGTGAATACATTAAAAAGTTAACCCGATGTTGGGGATTCCGTCCTTCCCAGTGACAGTCCGGAGCAGAATTATTAATGGAGCAAGCAAGAGAATATAAGACGTTCAAGGAGTTTAGAGGCAAAAGGCAGGAGGGAGACAGGTCGATAGTTAGAAAGACAAGTAGGGTCACCCCTCTATTCTGTCAATCCTTGAAAATATGATAAAAAGATTAGGAAGTAATTTTGGAGTGGGTTGAGGGAAATACATTGGCCAACTTTTTATCTGCCTCACCTTATATAAAGATTTGTGTGAAAATATTTTTCATCCATTAAAATTCAATTCAGTCGAGTACAGTATTAGAAAGACATTTTAGTTCCAGTTATTAATTATGCACCTTGATAAATAGAGTATCGCTCGAAACGCGTTGGGGGGGCCTGTGGGCTCGTTTTTTGTAGCTGATGCTCTGATTCATTAAATGTTTTTATTTTATGGGACACACTCTCCCTGCAGTTTTTTCTTTCTTTTCACTGTTCATAGTGGTGCTCCAACTTTCCTTTGCCTGCCTGTTTGGATTTCGTGCAAAAACGGAAGCACACACCTGTGGAGGAATATCACACAGAAGACCATACAGATGTGAGTAACATTATTCTTGTACACCCTCTTATTTGTCCACATCGATGCATATATGTCTGGACACTAGCCAGTGGGAGTTGTTACTATTCCAGAAGTGGAACTCCATCCAGCTATTCGATTAGCGGTGGATAGTGGTGTAGTCATTATTTGACCATAGGTCTATACATTTATATGTGATACTCCAAGGATTTGCACAGTGAAGATTCAATGTATTCAGTATATGATTATATAAGCTACTGATCTTTGTTTGAGCACCATACAGCTTTTTTTCTTCTCGATAGTTAGAAAGACAGGTAGGGTCACCCCTCTATTCTGTCAATCCTTGAAAATATGATAAAAAGATTAGGAAGTAATTTTGGAGTGGGTTGAGGGAAATACATTGGCCAACTTTTTATCTGCCTCACCTTATATAAAGATTTGTGTGATAATATTTTTCCTCCATTAAAATTCAATTCAGTCGTGTTCAGTATTAGAAAGACATTTTAGTTACAGTTATTAATTATGTCTATTTAGAGCTTTACAGTACATATGTCCAAGTTTATATGGCACTTAGTTATGCTTTTAGATTATTTATCTCGTTACCCCCTCCTCCCCCTCCTTCACATCTGGTTTTTAATTACATATGAATCTTTAAAAATACATATGTATCTTTGTATTTATTGAAATGTATTTTTTATTGTGGTTTTATGGTTGTATCTGTACCTGCTAATACTGGATTTTTCATAATGCATAATAATGAAGTTTATTGCATTTACATCTTTAGCATAAACATTAATTTAGCGCATACACATGTAGCGGTCATGTAAAATGGCTACAGTCATCTCTCCTGCTGACAGTAAGGCCTGGTAAGTTGTGGGCATGCCAGCAGTAATTATGGAGGTTTGCCCTCACACCCTGATGGGGTGCCCTGTGTATGGATGGGAGTGGTCACATGCTCTGACTCCATGGTTAGTGATGTCAGAGGTGTGTCAGCTTCCAGAGTGTACATAAGGCACAGCACTGTGTCTAAAAGTTAGTTCTATCTGAGTCCTGAGTTCTGCAGGAGTTCTGAATAGTCTGCAAGAGTTATGTTATAGTAGCTGAACAGGAAGACTGTGTCCAGGGACCTGGCACAGGGTAAAGACATCCCGGCTGGGATAGGGAATCCCTATTAAAGGAGAATTACACCTTTCAAAGGGAAGCACTGAGGGACAATGAGAGGCTAGAGAAACTACTGCGAGGGGCAGCTAGCCCACCTCAACCAATAAAGATGCTCTTAATCACAAATCCTCTCGTGTACATATGTGGAGTGAATGTACAGAGAGGAGCACCACAGAGGAGTTCCTCGTCAGGATCATCCCCAAGTGACCGAAGGGACCCTGATGAGGTGGAGGCGCTGCACTGGAACTAGGTAGGACTCAGCACACTACCTCAGCTGCCTGTCTGGACGGGTCCTCCCCACACACCATCATGCGGGAGACTCAGGAGTCCTGTTGCCAACAGGTGCACCACCAGACACTACCACACTGTAATGGGGACCGGTTAGACCACAGGGGCCAATGTGAGATTGGGTGGGTCAGGCCGGGCCAGAAATACCGTTACATTTGGAGGCGAGCTGCTGAGATCAGATCTGTCATCAGGACAGGCTCTAGCTAGGCACACTGGGAAACAGGGAGAGCGTCTGCTGCCACTCTGTGCTGCGTAGGGACGGACCTAGGGGTGGTCAGGGGCTGGCAGGGTATTGTCAGTTCGCAGGGACGACCTAGGGGCCTGAAAGGAGTAAGGGGTTTGGAGCCGGGCTATAGCTGACCGAGTCACTTTGAGGTAGTGCTAGTTGGTAGGACGCCAGAAGGGATAGCCTGTTAACGTGGTCAGGAATCCTGGAGAGGGTCTGCGCTAGGCTGACCAAGAGAGGTAGACGCCCCAAGTACTGCATGGCAGAGCCAGAGTACTCTAGCCCATTCCAGACACTTACCATAGGGAGCACAGACTGGGAGGAAGGAGTTACAGCAGACACTGAGAGAGTGAGCCTAGCCTGAGGTAGTGCAACATGAGTCCAGCCTAGATCAGGTACACATGTGGTGGTGCATCTGAGCAATCTTTATTGTACTGGTGTGGTGGCTGCCCCGCAGAGCGGAGCCCCATGTACGATAATTGGTACGAGAGCGTGACAACCCAAGGAATGGAGGATCCGCGTGGTGCGGAGAGCCCAAAATGGCGATCAGAGGCGCATGGGGAAGGCACCCGTGGCGTGCGCCCCACCGAAGAGCAAACTGTCGCTGAGTGTCTTTAACTAATCTGCTCTGGAGTGGAGCGAAGGCTGTGGCTGCCCCGTTTTTGTCCTGTCTGGGACACCGAGGGGCCACCCTTGAAGAGTGTAAAGACATTGTGATAACTGGGGGAGAACCCAGCGAGAAGAGCAAACAAACTGACATTTCGGGCTTAAAAGCCAACCAAAATGGCGGTTCCCGCTTGCTAGGGAGACGGCGTGGGCCAGTCGCAGAGAAAATGGCTGATACAGAACTTACAAAAAGCTGGCCGGGAATGGCGCGAACAGCAGAGCCCCGCCCTGATGGGTGGCATGGCGCGAAAGCTATGGCTGCGCCTTCATGGACAGTGACTCACTCGGCCCCTGTGCTGAGTCAACCGCTTAGTCTATGGGACCCTCCCCTGATTTCCACCAGGGGGAGTGACTTTCAATTATGGCCTGTGGGAATGCACCCACTGGGCCCAGGGACTGATATCCAGACGGCACCACTACAAGAAGTAGTTCCGGCCGCGGAGGTAACGTGCAAAAAGGAGGGATATTTTGCGTGGAAAGCAGCTGCCAGGAGAAGGCGGGAACTAGCCGCGGCCCAAGAATCCCACTCTGATGAGGAAATTGGCGCGAAAACGCAGACCGCGCCCACCAGGACAGAGAAAGGCGCGGCCTTAATTAAGGGGCATACTATTCCCCTGTGGGATCCGCCCATACTTGCAAACCCTGGGGGCGGGTTCCAGCTATGCCAGCGGAAGGAGGAGCCGAAGCAGGAAGTGGCTGGCCCAGAAGCTTCTACCGGTCAGTTGCGAGGAACCACTGACCTGGAGAGACCCATACTGAAAGTGGTCCCTACCAAAAGAATGGCCTGCTCCTCCACAGTGGGAACTATGGTATCCACCCAGCCCTACTCGGTACCCGGCGGGGTACTGGTAGTCAGGGTGGCCAACACCGAGACGGTGTTCGGGCTCTGCCTAAAATGCGGGCTGCCCGGAGGCATTGTTAACACGGCGGCACGCTGCCCACAATGTGGGACACTATACTTATGGCCAATGCCGACGTTCATTCCGATCCAATCTGCTGACCCCCCGGGGGATACGGCCAGGCGCTCTGCCGAGTCCCCTGGTGCACTGTGGATCAATCGTGCAAGTCCCGGAGAAAGGGGACTGGAGTCGATTAAATCGGCTGGGTCAGCAGCAACCGAGACGGTCGGGTCACTCCCCGACCGCACTGAGAAAAGACTATCGCCCCGATCGGTGACCCCTAAGTCGGGGAAGGCAGAATACTCAGATGAGGATCTCCACGAGCTAGCGGAGGTGAAATCGAGGCCCAGGACAGAACCGGGGAGGACGACACCCCGTAGCGTGAGTAGCAGCCTGGAAAGCAGGGCGTCCCCCGCAGATCGGCGAGCCGAGAGACGGAGTCCCTCCGCCTCAGGATATGGCGGCGACGGGCGAGAGACGCCTACACCCCTGCGGAATGGTAAGAGAAAGCCACTCACTTACCTTGCCCCGGTAGACGGTGTAGCGGAAACAATGCCGTGCCAGGCCCAAGACGCACGTGCGGAGGAGATACCACTTCCGGTGGAGACGACGGCGGAGCTTCCGGATGTCGTCGTTGAGGAAGAGATCCCGCATGGGGGTCCCACCCAAGATGGCGGCGCTTCCGGTTCCGGTGAGGACATAATTTCCGGTGGCGACGGCGGAACAGACGGGAAAGATGCAGCAACGTTTCGGCGATCGGGTGAAGGTCCCCGATCACCTCAAAGGCCCAAGAGCTGGATGGGAGACCCGCAGACGGATGAGGGCGAGCTATCCTCCTTGGAGCAGTCCATGGACAGCCGGGAACGGGTCGTAGTCCCGTGGCGTATCCCATCTTGCCCCTACGCCCAACCCCACGCCCTAGGTAAAACCTCTGCCCCCATCACATGTTCCCCGGGGTCCCCGCCTAGCCTGGAACTTGTGGACATACTTTTGGGGGGGGAGGAGAGACGGACTGGGGAAAGACAGCGCAGTTGCGCTACGGAGGGCATTTCTCGGGGAGGGGGAGAATTAGGCAAGGCTGCGGTAGGCCGGTGGTTGCCTCCTGCGACCAATAAAACAGAGGACAAGGCCCTGGGGTCTTCACGGTGGTCCGTACCACGGTCGGCACGGACATCGGGGGTATTCTCATGGGGGGATGTGGAAGAGAGTGATTCAGGGGATTCACATAGGTTCAAGGAACACCGTTGGTGGGCGCCCCTCTTTGAAGGATATGCGGCCTGGATGGATCGTACGCGATTCCTTATTAGAAGGGAGGATGTAGTTGATTTTTGGTGGGCCAAGGGAGAATTCACCCCTTAACAGCGAGATAGAGAGCTGCAGGAACGGTGGTATAAGATTGAGCACAGGGAGATAGAGCCCATGGGTCCCGACACACTGTCAGACCCTGTGGATCCTAATGAACCCCTGTCATGGGTGCTACCTGGGAGGGCAGGTAGAGCTGACCTAATTAGGGTCAGTAGAGCGGAACGGGCAATAATGGCTCGATACAAGTCTTCCCACGGGTTGGAGTACCCTTATGTCCCTGAACCCCTCATGGAGGAGATAGAAGAGAACAGGGAAAGGTGGCTTAGGGAAACCATCGAGATGTACCTAGTCAATAAGGGGAGTGAAGTTACAGGAAGGAGGGCAGAGGACAGAATAGATCACCTGATGCGAGTGTGGAGTATAGGGAGGAATATACACAAACACAGGGTGACCTATAGGCCCGAGAGGGGACTGCCTAGGCACTATCATGTCACGGTCCTGGACATGGGTGGTAGAGAGGTTAAGAAACCTGACCCGAGCCACTATTATTAGGGGGTACTAAGGCATTTTGCGGGCTCGTGGCTGCTGGTCGGGGCGGGCTTGGCGAGATGTTACTGTGGTCATTTTTTTTTTTATAATGGACAATCTGTGATGTTAACAATTATGTGTTATGTGTTACAGTGCTTCCTGGAAGAAAGTATTTAAATTTAGGTCCCAGCGAGATCGATGGGATTCACCAGGGGGAGAATGTAGCGTCATGTAAAATGGCTACAGTCATCTCTCCTGCTGACAGTAATGCCTGGTAAGTTGTGGGCATGCCAGCAGTAATTATGGAGGTTTGCCCTCACACCCTGGTGGGGTGCCCTGTGTATGGATGGGAGTGGTCACATGCTCTGACTCCATGGTTAGTGATGTCAGAGGTGTGTCAGCTTCCAGAGTGTACATAAGGCACAGCACTGTGTCTAAAAGTTAGTTCTATCTGAGTCCTGAGTTCTGCAGGAGTTCTGAATAGTCTGCAAGAGTTATGTTATAGTAGCTGAACAGGAAGACTGTGTCCAGGGACCTGGCACAGGGTAAAGACATCCCGGCTGGGATAGGGAATCCCTATTAAAGGAGAATTACACCTTTCAAAGGGAAGCACTGAGGGACAATGAGAGGCTAGAGAAACTACTGCGAGGGGCAGCTAGCCCACCTCAACCAATAAAGACGCTCTTAATCACAAATCCTCTCGTGTACATGTGTGGAGCGAATGTACAGAGAGGAGCACCACAGAGGAGTTCCTCGTCAGGATCATCCCCAAGTGACCGAAGGGACCCTGATGAGGTGGAGGCGCTGCACTGGAACTAGGTAGGACTCAGCACACTACCTCAGCTGCCTGTCTGGACGGGTCCTCCCCACACACCATCATGCGGGAGACTCAGGAGTCCTGTTGCCAACAGGTGCACCACCAGACACTACCACACTGTAATGGGGACCGGTTAGACCACAGGGGCCAATGTGAGATTGGGTGGGTCAGGCCGGGCCAGAAATACCGTTACACACATATAAATGTTTATATTAATCATTGGAGTCAAACACCCCTCAGGTACTCCATATGATTTAATTACAAGGGTAAGGTGTAAACCAGGTAGATAAGGTAATAATTTGGACTCTACCAAAACATTAAAGGTAACGATACACAGATAGTCCAACCACTATTGGAGTGTGAAGAGTTAATATACAATCCGGACAACTAATACACTGTTAACATTAAATTCATGATTAAGAAGGAAATCCTTATAATTTAATGTGTTATTATGTTTCAGATGCACATACTTGCATTGCTGTAGCCTTGAAATACATTACTGGTTGCTTTATTAATTTTATCGAACAGCACTCTATTACAGTATGGTTGATTATAGTCTTATCCAGTCACTTGATAAAGGCCTTTGTACAGACCGAAACGTCGTGTTAATGACAGAATAAATTCTTTTTGTGCAAATCTGTAGTGCCCTGGATCATCTTCTTGTTGCTGATTATGGTCTTAACCATTACTATCAGGTTATGTCATGAGTAAGCACAGACCAGTGAATACTGAGGGTAATCTACCAATATAAGACAGGTTAATCTATGTGTGTGTGTATATATGGGGTACAGCATGCCCTGTCAGGATCCTGAGGAAGCCATACATTGTGGTGAAATGTATAGGACGAGAGACAGCACACAGCAGACCTTCCTATTGTTGTTCAGGAGGTTGCTATCGAGCCGGTCACAAACATCAGCTGTAGCAGAGGGGATCCTCCATTGAAGTCACTGTGAAGTGTCACACATGACGACACTTCCAGGTACGGACAAGGAGAGAGGAAGCCATCCACCGCAGATAGCGCCAAGAGTGAGACGGCACTGATGAACTACCCAGGTGACCAACACTCCACCAGCAGCGGTCACATCAGGTGGACAACATTGGCTCCCTCTCCATCCTAAGGTCCAGAGAGACTGTGACTGGGAAAGACCGAATCCCCAACATTGGGTTGACTGGCAGCAGTTCCTCCCACCAGGCAATTACATTGTTTTTAATTTATTCACTGAATGCATTATTTACTGCTACTGTATCTTATTTCTGAAAAAGATACAATGCTATGTTGCGCCCCTTTTCTTTCTTTTGAGGTAATAATATGTACTGAAGGCTATGAGTTACTGAGGCCAGGTGACATTAAATAAAAGATGACCAGAACATGGACTACCTTGCTGTACTGGGTTAGAAGAAAATGAGTGCCACTTCTGCTGCTCTAGGGATTTCAAAGTTATATCTGCGGTCCGCAAGCACTATTATTATTTGTAGATGAATATTCTTGGTACTATCTGGGTGTTAAACATTTTCATCTTATTCAGATCTGTACAATCTCGTTTACATAGATCTTACAGGGGGCATTAAATCCCTTCTATGTACCTATCTATTTAAGCAGATAGGGTCTCATTCAGGGAGTCTGCACCTCTGAAGAAGCCAACGTGTGATTTAATGCATTTTGAATTTTCAATATGCATTATTAAACAATCTCTAAATCAGGAGTCTTCCATTCTGCAAATATAAATATACTCTACAGGCTTCATTCATTGCTTATCATTTTGCTTAAAATACCACCAAGTACACACCTGTCTATATCGCTGCAAGCATTTATAAAGTTGTGTGGTATCCAATACCCAAAATCTACGCATAATCCACGGTTGATAGATACCGTATGGATAATTACAGTTATTCTGGCAATATTCCCAAATTATATATACCGTTGTTACATGGGGTTAATGTTTAATAACTCTAGCGGTTAAGGATCGGTTCCTCTGAGAGTTTTACATTCTTTAGCAGAAAGTATCATATCTCTTTACTTAAGGTTCAAAGTTTAAGTTGTTTAAATTGTTTAATATGTTCGAGCTATTTGCCGCAATTTTGTTTTTTACTAGAAGAGTGCCGGCGGGTCCAGGCCTCGTCGTGACATATGCGTTCTCTTACCTGGTCCCCTAAAGCAGGAGACCAGCCCCAAGACCTAGGGAGGTCTGACTCCAATTTTGGAGGCTGGCTCATCATGGTGATGATACGTGAAGACCCTCCCTCTAGGCGCAAGAGCCACCCTCGGGGGCCCCCGAGCCGAGCTCCTGTCTTCCCTTTTTTCCCCTCCCTCGTTTCTCTTTTCTTATTTTGTATATTAATTGATTTATTTTGTCTCTCCCCTCATGTAGCAGCCCCAGTACGTCTAACCTTTCCCCACCTCCTCCCCCTCCCAACCACGCTTCCAAGATACCTGGTATCAAGAGTCACACTACAGACTCATGCAGAAAAAGGTAAAGAAAAGATCCCATCCGGCAGCATCAGTGGTGAGTACTCACCATATGACATATCGCACCTCCTCCTCAATACAAGATGGCATTAACCCTAATCTCACACAACGTTAAGGGCTTTAATAGCCCAATAAAAAGAAGAGTAGGCGGAGTAGCCATACTTTTCAGCAACAAAATCCCATTTGTAGCCCAAACAATTAAAAAAGACACGGAAGGCCGATTCCTCATACTCGTTGGCACTATACATGAACAACACATCACGTTAGTATCACTATACGCCCCGTGTATACAGGACGCCACATTCTTCAATAAGTTCTTCCGAATCCTAAGTTCAATATCTCAAGGCAGCATCATCCTTGCAGGTGATTTCAATATCGTAATGCAAGCTCACCTGGATAGATCAGGAGGTAAAGACTCAGACAACAAAAAAGCACATCTCTCCCTCCTCAAAAACATAAAGGATAACCAATTAGTAGATATATGGCGTGAGACACACCCGACAAGTAAGGACTATACATTCTACTCCCACCCACACACATCATATAGCAGAATCGACTACTTCTTCGTTTTCGGGTCAGCTGGTTCCTATGGTCTCTCACTCCGAGATCCATGATATTTCATGGTCCGACCATGCGCCAATAGAGCTACGGTGCAACAAAATTCAGGCCCTTAGACCGGGGGCGAACTGGAAACTCAATGAGTCAATCTTAAAGATACCCGTACTCTGTGATGCTTTAGGCCAAGATATTGATCAATTCTTTAAACTAAACACAGGCTCTGTGGAATCTCATATTACTTTATGGGAAGCTCACAAAGCAACATTGAGGGGCCCATTAATCAGCATCACCGCTAAAAGAAAACGGGAGAGAGATGCTAAAATTATTATACTCCAGAATAAACTCCACTCTCTACTATTATCTCACAAGACTCACCCAGACAAACAAACATTTCAGACATTAAAAGATACCAAAATTGACCTAAACATGTTATTAACGTCCAGGGCCGAAAACTCTCTAAGTTGGTCAAAGAGGAAGATTTATGAAAAAGCTAACAGGCCGGATACGAATCTAGCACGAGCGCTAAAAGAGAGACAATCCAAGTTTAATATCCAAGCTTTACGCTTAAAATCTGGCATCCACAAATCCAACCCCCAAAAGATAGTAGAAGAATTTGGCTCTTTTTATGGTTCCCTCTACGATGGGAAGAAAGTGGCACATAACAGCAAAACGAGCAAGGCTTTAAGAGATTTCTTGGCCAGGTCAAAGCTAGAGAGATTGACAGAGAGCGATCGAGAAAGGCTAGGCGCTGACTTCACTTTAGAAGAAGTGTCTGTCACAAGCTATCAAAGAACTGAAATCATCAAAGGCACCGGGTCCGGATGGTTTCTTGGGGCTCTACTATAAGAAATTCTCAGAATTACTTGCCCCAAGGCTGCTCCACATGTTCAACGCCATTTTAGCGGGAGCCCCAATCCCCGGAGATATGCTGCGAGCGTCTATATCACTAATTCATAAGTCTGGGAAAGATCCGCTGCATTGCAAAAGTTATAGACCTATATCCTTAATTAACACTGATATCAAATTATTTGCTAAACTTCTGGCCAACAGATTGAGTCTTATCCTACCCAGACTAATACATCCAGATCAAGTCGGTTTTATCAAGGGGCGGCAGGCAGCGGACAATACCCAACGATTTATTGATCTGCTTGAATTGGCAAACAAAAATAACAATCAAAGTATGTTATTAAGTCTGGATGCAGAAAAAGCTTTCGATAGGATAGACTGGCCATATCTTAAAGAAACACTCGCAGCATTTGGATTCGGGGGTCGGGTGAGCAGAGCAATTATGTCTCTATACTCAGGCCCAACAGCCAAGGTTGTACATCAGGGATTCCCCTCACTCCCATTCCAAATCCAGAGCGGCACGAGACAGGGGTGCCCTTTATCCCCTCTCCTGTTCGCCCTATGTATCGAACCTTTGGCGGCGCACATCCGAGACAATCCAGATATCTCAGGGTTAAACGCATATTTGAAAACACACAAAGCAGCCCTGTATGCTGATGATATCTTATTAATAATCTCAAAACCCCTCACCTCCCTCCCAAACCTATTTGACCTGCTAGACAGATTCTCCAAAGTCTCTGGATTTAAAATAAACCAATCCAAATCAGAAGCTCTAAACATCAATCTCCCTAGCCACACAGAGAAATTGTTAAAGTTGAACTTTCAATTTAACTGGCAAAAGAAAGCCATAAAATATTTAGGTATTCACATCACAAAAAGTGCTAAAAATATCTATTCCGCAAACTATCCCAACCTAATTCGGTCATTGAAAAAGGACCTCTCCAGATGGGCCTCCAAGAATTTTTTTTGGATAGGTAGGATACATAGTATCAAAATGAATTTACTCCCCCGTATCCTATACCTCTTCCAAACTTTACCAGTGCCACTCAAACTGAAAGATATACTCTCGCTTCAGTCTGAAATTTCTAAGTTTATATGGAAGGGGAAAAAAAACGAGAGTTAATAAAACAAATATGAAAATATCTGTTATAGCGGGAGGCTTAGCGGTACCCTGCCTGTTATCGTATTATAAAGCGGCGCAATTAAGTCATATTATACAATGGCACTCCAACCCTAAATTGAAAAGATGGGTGGAGCTGGAAGGTGCTGCTTGCTCCCCATTGGATCTTAACAGTCTAATTTGGCTACCTAAAAGTTCTAGAAAACATATTAATCTGCCGCTCACCTCAATGACCAATTCGCTATCGGTCTGGGAAGCTTCGAAAATTAAGAATTCTCTCACATCAGACAATTCCCTGATGTCCCCCCTATGGAATAATCCGAGGTTCGCGCCCGGTCTAATAGGCAGAAATAATTCAATTTGGAGATCAAAAGGATACAATAGGATCAAAGACCTGGAGGGTTATAATCTTAAAATTAAAACATTCGATCATATCAGATCAGAACAAAATATACCACATGCAGAATTCTTTAAATACCTCCAGGTAAGAGCATTCTATAATAAATTGGCCCCATACCCCGCTCTGCCAAAATTTGAAAAGCTCTGTCGGGCAGAAACCGACACTAAGGGACTTATATCAACGATATACGGAGAGGTAGTCGACTCCTTAACCTCACACCAAACTTTACCAGCATTTAGAAACCAATGGGAAAGAGACTTAGGAGAGACCCTGGAAGAAGACGAATGGAAAAGCATATTCTTAGCTACTGCAAAAAGCTCTACACTGGCGACACACTTTATTCGAGCTCGGCTAGTCCCACGAATTCGGGTATACCCGGGTGTATTGTGGTTTGTGACTGTTTTCTGCCCGAGTGCATTGAGGTATTTTCCAGGCAGGGATTGAAGCATTTTATTCCCGCTGGCTGCAATACTGCACAGTATATATATATATACTGCATTACAATTCATGAATTTATGCCATCTGGTAGACACGCAAAGCATTGCAGCCTATTAAATCCTAATCACTATCATTTAACAGATCAGCCGCCCGTCAGCCAGGCATGAACCCAGGCTGGGAAGGCAAACGCAACGGGGCTTGTCAGAGGTGAGGAGCGGCGCATTCCAGGTATCTGCCAGGTACATACTGGGTATTTGCTCGAATAAAGTGTGTCGGTGCAGTATATGCACCACACTAAAGGAGAACGCATATAAAGTACTCATGAGATGGTACCTCACCCCACTCAAATTATCTAAGTTCGTGCCAGGTTCCTCCCCGCTGTGCCCCAAGCAGTGCGGGGGAACGGCCGACTTGTTACATATGCTGTGGTCTTGCCCACGAATAGCCCAAATATGGGAAAAGATCAGGAATTGGATTCAGAGGATTTTTGACCTTACTATTCCCCCAGATCCTTGGCTGTTCCTCCTGAACAGACCTCTAAAAGATCTATCAAAAGCACAAAATAAATTAATTGCTCATTTTGCAATTGCAACGAGGTGCCAGATCGCAGCATTATGGAAACGCCCCGACATACCAAACATCCCCAAGATTCGGAATCGAATGTGGTTAATTTGCCAGATGGAAAAGTTAATGAGTCTGGTTAACGACACTGGTGACAATTATCTAAACGTCTGGTTGCCATGGTTGGCTCAGACAGACATACCCGGGGTAGAGCGTAACACAATTTGGCAATGATAGCGATAGATGCGTTCTCCCCTAGGAGTGGGTGATCGTAGAGACCCCAATTTATTCCATCCCTCATACTTGTCAGGAGCCCGTACACACATACTGCTGCCAACAGTTGGGATAACTTACTTGACTTGGTGATACCAACATCTAGTAATAGATTCCAACCTCTCCCTTCCCCTCCCCCAACTCCTAATCCTCCTTCCGCTACCCCATCTCCCCCCCCCCCTTTTTTTTTCTCCCCTTCTCTCCCGTTACCCCCACGTCTCTGTAGGGAGCGAACAGACGTGGAACCCCCACTTTATGCAATACAATATGTTACACCGATTGTATTTATCTGATTGCAATGCACAAAACAACTATGCAACGTATGTTTTACTGTATTTCATGTACAATTACAATTACACCAATAAAATACAAGTTATAAAAAAACAAATACCACCAAGTACTAGGTCTCACTACTACGACCAGTACACATTGGTGGTTAGCTCATCAGAGCTTGCACTTTTATAATTATGTTTTCTTTTATTATTCACTTCATTATGTCTCTTAATAAATGTATAACATTTTAGTTTGGTTAATACATCACAGATACATTGTACTACGTTAATGTATCCTCTATTTTGCAGCACTTTGGTGGTGCTTTCTCATTCTTTTTAATTGTATATGCATTAAAAGTGACTTTGTCCAGGTCATTATATATCTGTAAGGTGTATTTTATCTACTTGGAGTATTTATGAGTACACCTCCTCTTTAGGATTGACTTTTCTCTCTCTTCCTATTCTAATAGAGATTAAATAAAACACACAAGTAAAAACACGGTGAAGCACAGCAAATAAAGCAGATGCAGAGAGAAAGTACTATAAGAACGTGAGTTTGTGACTTTTAGTTATTACAGCTAATCTTATGTAGCACCCTGCTATATTTCTCTAGCCTGGCATGTCAATCATGGCAACAGCAGGCAGTGCCGGGGTTAATAAGTCGCAAGCTGGTGAGTTCACATCCCCTCGGGTTTCAATAATGCAGCAACTTACAGGCACATGTCTGGGCCTGGAAGGTGCTGGGACAACACTACAGGATGAGGGCCTTGCTACATTAGATCCTGCCCAGTTACTGGGGCAGAAGAGTCTGGCCCCTCCTCCTGTATAAAGATGTGGGTTCCTCCAAATTAGTGGCACTGCAGTCTGTGCTGTGCAGAGCTCTTTAGGGAGGGTGTGTTCATCCCTATCTAGGGGTGAGGCCCTACCCTCCCCAATGGGAGTAACCCTGAAGAGGGTAAAGTGATGTAGAGCTCAAAGCGAAATATACTGTGATAGTGATACTAGCCATCAGCTGGTTTAGTTCACACTGCTAGAGCTGTTGTTCTGAATGACAGAAGTCGTGTGGGTTCAACTTCTGATCTTGTTTGTGCTTACACCATACTCCATTCCTAAGGTACATTAGATTTGCCAACCTAACAACACTTTACATGCTGTAGGAAGCAAGTGGAACCAATTTCTGCAATTTGTAGTTGTATTCATTTTAAAATTAAGTATTTAAATTCCGTATGTGTCTGACTCTCTGGCAGATGGCACATTGATTATTTTTATCCCTGTTCTATTATCCCGTAGCCACCTTTGTTCATATCCTTCGTGTAGCACCAAAATGAGTGCATATACCTGTAGTAGCTCCCTTCCCCTGGTTTCCTTTAAAAGCAGACCACTTAAACTTCATGTTGACCGTTAAATATTCCTTGTGGAGCATACCTGGAAAACCTGTTAGACATGCTAACCTGTGAGATACGCTAAACCTAAAGAGCTGCAAGCCTAGAAAAGCAGTACTGTAGTTGTGTGTTCTAGTACTGTGGTGTCTGACACTATTCCAGTCCTTAGGTTGGAACCTTAGGCTTATCAACTCTCCTCTATATGGTTGGTATTGAAAGTTATTTTAGGAAGTGTGGGATCGAAGTCATTTACATTTACTTTGCATTGCCATTAGCATCTCTCCCTCTCCTAGAAGAAGAAGAAAAATATATACACTTATTAAATTGTACATTTTATTAGGTTGCACAGCGTGTATTATATACACATCGATTTTAAATAGCCTACCTACATTTTTAAGAAGGTGTGTTTACATTAGGAATTGTATTGTCCTCTTTAATTAAGTACTATTTTAGCTTTGCATTTTGAATGGTTTAGCTAATCATGAGTCAGTGTTAGACTCCCACCTAGTGGTCAATGTAGGATTTCTAATGACAAAAAGACATTTACTGTATATAAGTATAAGCAATATACAGTTAATGATAACATTTTCAAAATGTATATTGCTGTCTCTTTATGTAGTGCATTTTACTATGTACTTTATGAGAATGTTAAATACAAAGGAAACTGAACACACACTAGGCCGAATGTCAACAATTTCCCTGGGCTACTTTTCGTCATTAAGAAGACAGAATCAGGTCAGCAGCAGGACTGGAACAAGTAGTGAAAGCAGTGTGTGTAAATAAAAAAATTAAACAGTAATACCCAGTACTCAACATTAGCTAATGCAAAAATGGAACCACTTAACTATTGATTTTCTAGTTTCATGCAATTTAGTTAAATGTTCCTCTACAGAAGAAACATTTCAAGTAAATGTAGTTATCTGCATTAACTTTATAATAAATGCATGTATTTATTAACGAACGAGTGGTGGATTATTATTGGTGAAACTACAGATGTAGCAAATGTTGTTCCACCTTTTAACGCAATGCGTTGCATTAATGCTAGCACATTATTTGCTATTGAAAACATTGGTTGAGGGGATAACACACCTGTTATTTAATGCATTTTGTTGTGCCTTAACTCGCGTTAATCGGGGAAAGAAAGTATGCTACTTTATGCTACAAATTGTACATTTGTGTAGTAAGGAGAGAGAACGATCTGCAAGAGAGAAGAGATATAAAATTCAATTTATTTCATATTAAGAAAAAAATACATACGATCAGATGAAAATTTAAGGCAATTTGAATACAATTCTGAACTGTAAAAATGCGCCTTGATGTGACTGCTTGCTTAATATCTTTTTGAAATATGCAATAGTGTTTGTATAGGTCACTATTACATAACAATAGAGTAGACTCTAATGATTCTTGTATTCATTATCTAACTAGCCTGCCAGGATTCACCCTGCATAAAATCACACATCCTCTTAATATCCATTGTAACTAGTATAACACCCCAATGAGCACACATACTGTAGGTATAATTATGGACACGTCCTACGGCCAATGACTATGAACTAAGGAAAGGACAAAGCTTATAGGATGACCAAGAAGGATGACATCATGGAAGGAGGTGTTAAGGGAAAGATATAGTGAGAGGAGCACGTTGGTGGGAGGAGACCTGCAGAGAGAGAGAGAGAGGAGCCTGGCGAGGGATACAGCACAGCGGCAGAGCCTTCCGAGACTGGCAGAGAGTCCATACCGCAGGTAGCGGGTACGAGCGAGTGCAGAGTACATCGTTAAGTAAAGGGGACCTGTGTACACGAGGGCTCCTGAAGCTGTGAGTTGATCGAGCGGGAAAACATCCGGGGGGGATCGGCTCTACATCACTTCAGAATCCTTTTCATCGTAAACATCTACCACCTTTCTTTGCGAAGTACCAGGCCTGCACCTGACAACACACCTTCATTTCATATGAGCTTCAACGCTGTGCCAGCACCCACATTGGCCCATTAGTTAGCATCTGGGCCACCAGGACTGAGTAAGAGACAATGAGGGACAATTGTGCAGTGGGGTTAACACGTTTATCCTATCTATACGCTTGTCAGAATTACTGTGTGTGTAGTCCTCCGATTCTAATGACCCCAGTATTTGATTTTTGTAATATATATATATATAAAAAAATCACTGGCACTCCAATAGAAATTCAATAATGAATAGGTGCATGTCCCATATAAATAATAAAAGTATACATTACCGCATAGCAGCAAAAAGGGAGACAGCACTCAGGTGAATGAAAATAAATGTATTAAATACAGCACATAACTCCAACGTTTCGATCCCACAGGGGGATCTTCCTCAGGGTGGTGCACCACCCTGAGGAAGATCCCCCTGTGGGATCGAAACGTTGTATATACATACATATATATACATACATGTATATATATATATATATATATATATATATATATACACAAAAGTAAAATCAGCGCTAGGACTAGCACAATTGGTGAAATTGTATTTAAAAATAATGTGCAAAAATAATTAATTGATATAATACAAATCAAGTATTGAAAAAGGATATTGTGCCTGTATGATGCAGCTCTAATTAGGATATGCCTATCCAAAGCAATTTAAAATCAAGGGGAAATGTATTGTAAAACAACAAAGGCTTGGGTACAAGACATAAATACTAAAAATACACAGACAATAAATGTATATATAACAAACACAATTAGAGGGGTAATCCAAGATAAAAATAAATTGGTAAAATACCAAATAAAATGTCGAAAAAGTCTATTGAGGAGGAGTGTATTGCAGATTTGTTATATATACACATTTATTGTCTGTGTATTTTTAGTATTTATGTCCAGTAACCAAGCCTTTGTTGTTTTACAATACATTACAATACATTTTCCCTATATTTTCAATTGCTATGTAGGATTGCGCTTTTTTTCTCTCTCTCTCTATATATATATATATATATATAACTCTTACCCCAAGATTGTAGTCTCTCACGGTGTTGTCTGACCCCAGCCTGGTCCTTTGCCGGCTGAGTACACCAGCTTATACCCAGGGGAGGTGGACTCAGACCCATACCCTATTATCTTCACATTAATACATCTAGGGAAATGAGGGCTTACACTAGATACCATCTATGTACAATACTGTATATATTGTGTTTTGTTTTTCTGCTATACATGATGAAGAACCTTTTGTGGTTCTAAAACTAGTTTCTCATCAACCATTTGTTGGTCCAATAAAAAGTATAATACTATTCACTTCCTCTCCATCATTCTTTAGTTTACTACATGGACAAAAGGAACAATACAACCATCCACTACAGATGTGCAAAGCTTTTGCCTAAGTTCATAAACCATGCAAAACTAACCTTTTCGCCCAAACAGTTTAGTCAAAATTCAAATAATAATGCTAACTCCCATTCAGAGCCCAACTGTCAAGGATTGGACTTCGGCTGAGGTGGATCCCAGTGGCAGGAACAGCAGGGAGTGAAGTCAGGAAACAAGCAGGGGTCCGAGGCAGGCGGCAGGTAGCGAAGTCAGGAAACAAGCAGAGGTCGGTAACGAGGAAACTGGAACAGGATGATAGCAATAGCTAGCACAGCAGTAAATACAGGAACCTTGCAGAAGCTAAGGAACCAGTATAAACAGGCAAAGAGGAACAGGAAAGGGAGGTTTATATAGGCAGGCTGGGAGGTGGAGCACAGGTGCAGAGGTGTCAGGTATCAGAGTCTGGAATGTTCCTTAGTTTAGCAGCAGCACTCCCGGTGGGCAAGTATAGGTACTGCAGGCTAGAACCAGACATTGAGAGTGGCAGCAGTCCCGGTGGCCAAGCATGGGAACAGCAGGCTAGAGAATATGACATTACTCCCCCCTCCCAAGAGCGTTCTCCGGACGATCCTTGCTAGGCTTGTCTGGATATCTCCGGTGAAAAGCTTTGACTAGTCGCGGAGCATGTACAAAATCTTTGGGTTCCCAAGACCTTTCCTCTGGGCCATAGCCCCCCCAGTGAACCAGGTACTGTAGTTTCCCTCGGTGTAACCTGGAATCCAAAATTCTCTCCACAATGAATTCCTCTTCGTTATCCACGAGGACGGGTTCAGGGGGAGGAAGTCTCCGTCCAGGAAACGGATTCTCACGGAAAGGTTTCAGCAGAGAAGAATGAAACACAGGGTGTATTTTGATGGTCTCAGGAAGCTCTAATCTGAAGGACACTGGATTTATTAGTGCTGAGATGCGAAATGGCCTGATGTATTTTTGGCCCAATTTAATGGTTGGAACCTTTAGACATAGATTTCTTGTAGAAAGCCAGACTTTATCCCCGACTTGAAATTCTGGGGAGGGTCTGCGGTGTTGGTCTGCTGCTCTTTTGTACTTTACTTGAGTCTCACGAAGTGTCTCTTTGAGGGTCTCCTGGATGTCTCGCAGAGTCTCCAGTTTCTCTGTAACTGCCGGAATGGGGCCCGAAGATGGAAAACGAGGAATAAAGGTTGGATGAAATCCATAATTTGAGAAAAAGGGGCTCTTCTGAGTCGAAGAATGATGTGAATTGTTGTATGAAAACTCAGCTAATATTAGGAAATCAATCCAGTCATCCTGGAGATGACAAACAAAACATCGTAAGTATTGTTCCAAAGTCTGATTGGTCCTTTCTGTCTGGCCATTGGATTGTGGATGATAGCCAGATGATAAATTTAAACGAATTCCTAGAGAGGAACAGAATTGTACCCATCTATCGGATATGATCTCATCAGGAGCCCCGTGAAGCCGAAACACCTCTTTCACAATCAACTTGGCTGTCTGGTCTGCAGAAGGAAGATTCAGTGCTGCAATGAAGTGAGCCATCTTTGTAAGTCGATCCACCACTACCAGGATGGTATTATGTCCACTTGATCAGGGCAGGTCAACAATAAAATCCATTGATATGGACCCCCAAGGACGAGTTGGAACCAGAAGGGGCTGCAGTAAACCCACATGTGATGCTCGAGGGGTCTTGGTCCTAGCACAAGTCTCACAGGAGAGGACATAGTCTTTAACATCTTGTGCTAATTTAGGCCACCAAAAAGAGCGAGACAACAGTTCCTGTGTCTTGAGGACACCTGGGTGACCAGCGGGTCGGGAGTCGTGCATTAATTGGAGCACCTCTAATTTTACCTCCTTAGGGACAAACAGACGATCCTTATAGTTCCAGAGACCATCACATAGAAATAGTTCTGCTTCCGGAGGAGGGTTTTTAAGAAAAGAGTCATTTGAGTAGGCTCCCTTTATTCGTGTGAGGAGATCGGCGGAGAATGTGACGCCCAAAAAAATTATTTTTGGAAGAATAGTTTCTTCTTGCTCTTTGTCTGAACTAGGATTAGGAAAGGACCGTGACAAGGCGTCGGTTTTCCATTCTTGGAGCCAGGGCGGTAGGAGATGTGGAACTGAAATCTTGCAAAGAAGAGAGCCCACCTGGCTTGTCGCGCAGACAATCTCTTTGCGGATCGAATTAATTCTAAGTTCCTGTGATCCGTAAAGACCGTAATTGGGTGATTGGCCCCCTCCAGTAGATGTCTCCACTCAGATAATGCAGCTTTTATAGCCAAGAGTTCTTTGTTTCCGATGTCATAATTTTGTTCAGCTGTTGACATTTGGTATGAATAAAAGGCACATGGATGAAGGAGCATCTTGGGTCCAATTCTTTGTGACAGAATGGCACCAACAGCGGAGTCGGATGCATCCACTTCCAAGATGAATGGTAATTCTGGATTTGGATGGATGAGGATAGGGGCAGATGTGAAGAGTGATTTCAATTGTTCGAATGCCGCATCCGCTTTAGGAGACCATTTGAAGGGGAATTCCTTCCGTGTGAGTTGGGTGATTGGGCAATAATGCCAGAGAAATTTTTAATAAAATGTCTATAGAAATTGGCAAAACCCACAAATCTCTGAATGTCCTTTTCATTCCGAGGGATTGGCCATTCCACCACGGCTTGAATCTTGCCTGGGTCCATACTCAAACCCTTGGGAGAGATGATGTAACCGAGAAATTGCATGCTGGTTTTTTCAAATTCGCATTTTTCTAACTTGATGTATAATTTGTACTTACGGAGACGCTCAAGGACAATTCGGACATGTCTCTGGTGATCCATGATGTTATCTGAGAAGACTAGGATGTCATCCAGGTATGCCACTACGAATTGGTCCAATAACTCTCGGAGGACATCATTGATTAAATGCTGGAAGGTAGCAGGGGCATTACAACGTCCGAAAGGCATCACCAGATATTCATAGTGCCCATAACGGGTTCGGAAGGCTGTTTTCCATTCATCACCGGGTTGAATGCAGACCAAATTATACGCTCCTCTGAGATCTAATTTGGTAAAGATTTTGGCTGACCGAATTCTTTCCAATAGTTCAGGAATCAGAGGTAATGGGTACCTGTTCTTCACCGTTATCTTATTTAGTTCCCGATAGTCAATGCAGGGGCGTAGAGAACCGTCTTTCTTTCCCACAAAGAAGAGCGCAGCGCCTGCTGGAGAAGTAGAGGGTCGGATAAAACCCTTTGATATGTTCTCCTGTAGGTAGTCATTGAGGACATTCAATTCCGGTTCTGAGAGGGAATAAATTCTTCCAAACGGAATAGCAGCACCCGGTAATAATTCAATGGGACAGTCATAAGAGCGATGTGGGGGAAGCGTATCCGCGTTTTTCTTGTCACACACATCTAAAAACTCAGAGTAAGGAGCCGGCAGAAGATTTTCTTGAGACGAGGAAATCTTATGTATTCCTACACACTCTGGTATAGGAGTTTTAGGTAGACAGGCTAGCTGACAGTGCTCCGAGGGAAACGTGAGTGTCTTGGTCTTCCAGTCGATTAGTGGGTTATGGATCATGAGCCATGGAATTCCCAGAATCACTGGAAACAAAGGTGATGGAATGAGACCAAATTAAATCTTCTCCTGGTGAATGGGCTCCATGATTAGTGTTAAGTTACTGGTTTCATGGGTAACAGGTCCAGAGCTCAAGGGAGAACCGTCAACGACTTCCATCCTTTCTGGCGATTCCTTGGCTACAAATGATACCGAATTGTTCTTGGCGAATTCTATGTCCATAAAATTCCCTGCCGCCCCTGAGTCGACCATTACTGTGGTTGAAAAACGATGTGTTCCTTCCTCGATGATAATAGGAACCAGGAGGTGAGGGTGTAGCGAAGGACGTTATCTTTCCTTTGAGAAGCAGAGAGAACAGTTTTTGAAATAGCGTGCAGCTGATTTCTTCTAGGGCTCTGGAAAGAAGACTGCCTGGACTTGTTTGGGCAATCAGCGAGATAGTGCCCATCGTTTCCGCAATATAAACAGAGATCTTCTGTTCGGCGTCTATTCCTTTACCCGGTTGAGATGGGTCCCCGCAGTGTATTTACTTGCATCGGCTCCTCCTCAGTCTCCCTGGAACGTCTTGGGGTACTGACATCTCTAAACTCGGGGTTGCTTGGCATGAACCCCTGTCTCTCCAATCGTCTTTCCGTAAGCCTGCGATCAATTTGGATGCATAAACGGACAAAGTCCTGAAATCTCTCTGGGGTCTCCACCCGGGCTAGTTCGTCTTTAACTTGCTCCGAGAGACCCTGCCGAAAATGATATTTCTGCGCGGCCTCATTCCACTCAGTATCGTTAACCCATCTGCGGAATTCAGCGGCGTACTCAGCTGCCGAGCGTCTTCCTTGACGAAGATTGTTCAGAGTTGCCTCAGCGGTTGCACTACGATTTGGGTCATAAAAAATAAGACTCATGGCATCGATGAACTCCTCCAGGTCCCTTAGTAGTGGGCTATCCTGTTCTAACATAGGGGAGACCCAAGCAAGGGCCTCATCCTTGAGCACGGTTATGATCAGTCCAACCTGGGCTTCGTTGGTATTATAGATGGTAGGTTGAAGCTTGAACACATGTCTGCATTGATTAAGGAAATCCCGAAAAGATTGTCTTTTTCCTCCAAATTTTTCCGGAAGGGTTACACGGGGTGCGGTTTGCACAGTCAGAGTCTTTTGAACAGATGCGGTGATTAAAGCTGCACGTAGTTCATGGTTTTCAGCTTCTGCGGCGGCAGCTCGTTCCTCTGAGCGGAGGGCACATCCTTCAGCGCGGACGACACATTCTTCCCAGCGGGCATCACGTTCTACCTGGCGGGCATCCCGTTCTTTCCGGAGGGTATCCTGTTCTTCCACATGACCAAGACGTTTGATAAGGTGTCCTTGTTGTTCTTGGAAACCAACCATGATACGTTGTAAGTCCTGCAGTGTCCGAGCCTGGGCCAGGTCTGTTCCGGGGGAATCCATGGTAGGGCCTGTTTATTCTGTCAAGGATTGGACTTCGGCTGAGGTGGATCCCAGTGGCAGGAACAGCAGGGAGCGAAGTCAGGAAACAAGCAGGGGTCCGAGGCAGGCGGGAGGTAGCGAAGTCAGGAAACAAGCAGAGGTCCGAGGCAGGCGGCAGGTAGCGAAGTCAGGAAACAAGCAGAGGTCGGCAACGAGGAAACTGGAACAGGATGATAGCAATAGCTACCACAGCAGTAAACACAGGAACCTTGCAGAAGCTAAGGAACCAGTATAAACAGGCAAAGAGGAACAGGAAAGGGAGGTTTATATAGGCAGGCTGGGAGGTGGAGCACAGGTGCAGAGGTGTCAGGTATCAGAGTCTGGAATGTTCCTTAGTTTAGCAGCAGCACTCCCGGTGGGCAAGTATAGGTACTGCAGGCTAGAACCAGACATTGAGAGTGGCAGCAGTCCCGGTGGCCAAGCATGGGAACAGCAGGCTAGAGAATATGACACCAACATAGGTATTTGTCTGGAGAGGAGAATTTTTTTTAAAGAGACTTGTATAAAAGAGTGCTTGGGAAGGCATATAAGTCACTGGGTACTGTAATAAAATTTCTCTTTCCTCTCTCTCTCTCATATCCAGCAAAAGCCCTGGATGGGAGTTAGAAGTATTAAGCAGAAACAACACAAGAAAGGAGCGCACAATGTACAATATCGTAAAATGGTACAAACGCAGTCATCATCCCAAACATTAGGTATCTACTGTAGTCTAGCAAATGTCTATACTGTCGCTGGCAGTGGGGATCCCCAATGGAAACCGGCAAACGCTGCATCATCTGGTCTCTTTAACAGATGGATATAAGCAGCCTCTTATAGATACCACATACAGGACATTACAGAGTACTCTTCCACCAACGTTGACGCGTTTCACGTCATTATACTTTATCAGCATCATTGAGCAAAAAATAAAATCCCTTGCGAATTGTGAGTGAGGAGCGTGTTGGTGAGGAGGTTCCAGGTCAAAGTTACAGTAGTTGTATATCGAGAAGCTTTTATTTGTCGTTGTTTGAATCTCTTTAAGAAATAGAGTTCTACATAGAGGAAATTAGTGTACAAAGTTTTTTAAAATACATGTGTCTAGTTCAAGTGTATAGAATTACAGTATTTTTGAAAACACTGCATGTTTTATAAGGCTGAACATTTGCACTTCTCTACGGCTCTAATATCTAAATTGTCTCAGTTTTCATGAATAACACTGATCTTCCCATTTTTACTGTCCACAATTCATGACTTCATTATGTTATTAGCTTCTTTTGCTTTTCTTATTCTCTGTATCTGTCCCCTGCAAATTGCCCCTCTTTTTTTTTATATTGATTGTTCAAACATAATAACAATGTTTAATTGTATGTTAAATATCACACATATAACAGCAAGATATGGTTAATTATTTTAGGATTGTTTGGAATGGCATTAATTTGCTTTTACTGATCTAGTACCCGTAATATGCTCTCTTTTCATGATTTAGGAAAGGGTTTAATATATTTTCATGGTAAATTCTAAACAGAAATGTGCTATTATGTTATACATCAATGCAATCTGTTGCCTCAACTAGGGGAGATTTGCAGACCTACTAAAAGGCCTCACCTAGAGACGCTCTGTAATTTACCCCATAGTCTACAGGGAGTCAAATTTCTGCTTCACTATGTTTTGTTAAATTATTGAATATTTCTTCTGTGAGATATTACTAATCTGTGAGTCTCAGACCTTTCAGAAGCAGCTCTATTTCTTGGGTTCTGAAGTCTTGTTTTTTCTCTTACGCACTGAAATATGACTATATCGAAACCCCCCTGAACAAGTTCCCTTTACTCACCTTCCTCCCACACAGTCATTAGCCGTGTGTTTAGATTCTTCCCTGTCACTATGTGCGTGCAACATGACGTTCAACACAAAGACAAGAAGGAGTTTATGACATGTTACCAGAATTTACAGTGAGTCTTAACTCCCTCCTGTTAGGTAATTATTTACAGTACTAACTTTCCGTATAATCAGGGAATGAAAGCCATTATGTAGCTGTTGAAAAGAAACTGACCTTTTTGGGTTTGCACACAACTTATTTTCATTTTTACATATTTTTTCGATCTAACATTTGTAGCACCCACATACAGCTATCTTTAAATAGAGGCTAGTAGGCCTCAAATGTTGACATTTCAAATCAGCTAACAAACTTTTATGACCCACAGTATACTGTGGGTGTTACTCAATGCACTTGATGATGTCAGGATTGGTTCCAATGATATTGAGGGACGACACAGTGTGATCAGTGGCAGTCACAATGATGATAGCAGGAGGTTCAATTACATTAAAATAAGTCCTATGACTAAAAACCATTAGTAGGGCAATACTGTACAATGGACTTGAAATGCTTACAGACAAAGGTCAAGATTTATAAAAGCACAATGTGAGAAAATTGCCCTTATTCAGACAGTAACTACTGTACCATTCAATTCAATGGCGGTTTCCACCAGAACAGGGCAATACCCTGCTTGACATTTTGATAAATCGTGGCCAAGAAAGAAAAAAAACCCCAGTAGTTTCTGCACTCTTGTAAGTTTTATACTGTAGCTCCATGGTGCAATATTTATTAGAATCCCAACATTACAAAGGAGCTGCGTTACTGCAAATTGGGAACAAAATGTATGCAAATTGCGTCATTTCCATTTTGCGTCTCTTTGCAGCAATGTATCATGTTCAGGTTTCCAGTTTCTGAACCATGTGCATCAGATTGCAATTTATGAGGAGTTAGGGAGGAGCTGCTTGACAAATATTATATTGAGATGTACAGATGCAGCCACGAGTATCCGAACACCTGCCTTTGAAAATCTGAGGCAATACCCCAGTAGTGCTGCAACATTTCTGTGACATATCTGCAATCAGACTAATGGCCCATCGGATTAACACAGCGGGGGTCCCTGGTCAGTTTGAATGGGACTGCCAGGGACCCCCGCTGTGTTAATCCGATGGGCCATTAGTCTGTCTGCAGAAATGTCACAGAAATGTTGCAGCATTACTGGGGTATTGCCCCAGATTTACCCAGGCAAGTGTTCGGATACCCGTGGCTGCATCAGTATCAAACCCTGTGTGGGTATCTATCATTTTTTTCATCGCATTCGCATAAAGAAATCTAAATGGGAATAAACATATCTGGCTAACAAATGTCGGGAACTTTTTAAATGTATCAAGTTTTCAGTCTTAAGTGTGTCAAAAGTTTTCACTGTTTCTACTTTGTGTTTTTACCCCGTTTGCTCATATTAACTGTAGCCCCATTTCCCTGTCACTAAAGGAACTACCAGTACTGCTATTACCTGTTTGGCTACCAGAAGGCCTGAGCCTCCGCCACTGGGAGCCTGGGGTGATCTCTCGTTCACGTCGGTGCAGCGCCTCCACCTAAGAGGGATCCCAACGTGGTGGGATAAGCCCCTCACAGGAACAATACCAATAATAATCACACACAGGGTATATAATAACTGGTTTTCTGAACCCAGGGTATTCAACCTGTACCCCACAGTATATAGCCCAGACACGCAACGCCAATACACCAGATGAGTGTCCCCAATGTACATAAGGTACTTGGCACCAATACCCCTGATGTTCTTTCCCAAGGTCAGGGCCCATCCAAAAGTGTGTGGAAGAGCGCTATCCCGTGAACTGTTGGTGCACTTTTTGAGGTACCTGCCCGGGGGCTCCAGCACCAGGGTACTGCTGATTCTCAAACGGGCATCCGCTGATCCAGCAATGTCATCGTTTGCGATGGTGTCCGCCTCGGTGTTGGGTAAACTCCCGCTGGAGGGTCTCACCATTAAGAGTCAATTTGGAGGTGGTCTTGTCCAAGACCACAGGCCGTAATCACCGCGTGGTGTCTCACCGGTGCTATACTCTAACTATAGGCAGCTACTGGGAAAATGTCCCTAGCTATTGGCTTTTCAGCCACAATCTGGTGTGAGTCGAGGCCCAGCTGGGGCCTAAAGGGGGGTATCTGGCCTTGTCTGGGAGCCACCTGCACCCAGAAAGTACCTTACCCCTCTGTGTCCTTGCTCCGACTGGCGTGGTGCTCCTAGTGTGCCAAATATATCCTTTACTGTCCTGGAGCTCTATAGGCTGTCCCCACTGAGGTGGTAAGCAGCTCCTGGGGCTGCTGGGACTTGTAGTCCCATGCAGAACCTGCCTAATGGCCGCCGCACTGCCCTAGCCACTGCGCATGCCGAAGGCTTCAATGCGCATGCCCCTTTAACAAAGATTGCCGCCACCTGTAGCGACAAACCGCCCCGGAGCTCCAGCAGCTCCATGTACAGCCGCAACCTCTCGGTGCCACTTGCAGTCTCCCCCTGTTCCCACACACAGCCGAAGGTAAAACGGGGTTAGGGCTACATAACTAAGACATCTTCTGTCATAAAGCTCTACCCACAAACCCTCCTGATGATGCTTGGAGTGAAACGCACATTGACGTTAGCTAGCAGACATCTTACAACAACCACAGCAGCAGATGGATAATAACTTAAAACTGGATTTCATCACTCACTCTTAGCTGCAGCTAGTTTCTGTTATGATGATATTTTAATCTATAATCAAGAGACTAAGGCCTGGATACATCCAGCTTCGGTAACTTAAAAATGCAGTATTACTGTATCACCCAAAAAGTGCATTATTTTTATAGTGCAATACATCAACGTTGCACCACAATGTTGAAGTAATAACTAATATTTAAGTCTGGGAACATTTGGGAAACAGTGATAATAACATGGTCTCATTTGAAATAAATGATCAAAAACCATATTACATGGGTTCCACAAAGACAGATTTTAAAAACTGAAGAATAACTAAAAGGAATATATGCTGATGATGTTTTTCCAGGGAAAAATGTGGAATATAAATGGTCAGTCTTTAAAATATTGTTAGAGATGAACACTTATTAGTGTATGCCCTAGGTAGTAAATATAAAAGAAATAAGTCTAAACCAATGTGGCTAAATAAGCAGGTAGGGGAGGAAATGGAAAAGAAGAGGCAGGCGTTTAGATTCTTAGGGCCTCATTCTAGTAGCTTCGATGAGTTTGCTGCTATCTCACAAGGATTGGCATGTTCCCGCCGAACGGTTTGTCATTTGTGTTATCACAGTATTATGGCTGTGTGTAACATCGTAAGTGTCACATATAAAGTCTCTGTGGAGTTAATACTGGAGTTATCATCTGTGAATGCTTTCTACATCTAATATCTTTAAACATGAACGCATACTGAATACAATGGACTACAGATGCAGCGGCCATTATTTTAACAAATCACGCGGTGTATACCTTGGAATACCCATGTCATGACGTGGGATGGCATTTTAGTGTTCTGGCTTTTAAACACCTGAAATTGACACAGTAGCACAGTACTGTACACATTGCAATTCATTAATTTCATTGCATTTAATTGCACACAATCCATGAAATTCAAACAAAGCACAAAAGAACAAAAATTCAAACAAAATACTTGTCGTGGCTCACAGGCTTACAATGCTGTGGCCAAAAGGGTTAAACTAAATGACCATTTCTCAAGAGAATATATAAGTATTTTACTGTGTATTTTTGTCATATTGGATGTAGCATTGGGCTTCTCTGTTGCTTGTTGTTTACATTTGCCACGCTCAATAGCTCTCCTTTTTGACACTTATATACATTTATATTTTGTGGAGGCTCAGGGGTTCCCCAAAAAGAGCTTGCTGGGGTTCTGTGTGTTGTTTGTTAACTTATTTTCAGCTGTCTCAGCTGTTGGAGGTTAGTGACCCCTCCCTCCCAGGTTTTAAGCCCGCCCCTCCCCACTTCCCAAGTCAGCAGGTCCTCTTTATTTCACTAGATATAGATCCAATGTTGGTCTTTCACCCTCCTAATAGAAGTAAATGAGAATTTTGATCCTAATAGAGATATATTAGTATTTTATCTGGTAGTGTTAGGACCCGTGAAATGGGTCTGCCTTGTCGTGGCTCACAAGCTTACAATGCTGTGGATAAAAAGGGTTAAACTAAATGACCCTTTTAAAGAGAATATATAATTATTTTACTGTGTATTTTTGTCATATTGGATGTAGCATTGGGCTTCTCTGTTGCTTGTTGAATATTGTAAGCTCCTCGTAGGTCCAGTTTGATAAAGATGGTGGAACCCTGTAGTCTGTCAAAGAGTTCGGTGATGAGAGGTAAAGGGTAGCAGTTCTTGATTGTGATTTTATTAAGTCCCCGATAATCAATACATGGTCTGAGGGTTCCATCCTTTTTCTTTACAAAGAAGAACCCCACACCTGCAGGAGATGAAGACTTCCGGATGAAGCCACTTTGCAGGTTCTCTTAGATGTATTCCTTCATGGCCTTGGTCTCTGGAGATGGCAGTGGATAAGAACATCCTTGCGGAGGCACTAATCCGGGTAGAAGATCGATGGGGCAGTCAAATGATTGGTGGGGTGGAAGTTCCTTGGATTGAGCCTTGCTGAATATGTCTAGAAATGCATAGTGGATTTGAGGCAGATGAGAAGTTACCTGCTCTGATACTGAAACCCCACATAGGGCTTTGGACGGCACAGAGCAGTTCTGTAGGCAATATGAAGTCCATTGAAAAGGCTGTTCTTCTGTCCAGTCGATCCGAGGATCATGTAGTTGAAGCCATGGGAGGCCCAGGATGACGTTGACGGTAGGAGAAAAAATTATGTCAAATTGGATCCTTTCAGTATAGATCTCTCCTGTCTGTAACTGGAAAGGGATTGTTTGAAGACAAATAAAGGCGGGTTGGAGGGGTCAACTGTCAATCGCCTCAAGCCCTACCGGTTGACTTGTACGTGTCAAAGGGATTTTGTTTCTTTCCGCGAACTCCTGGTCCATAAATGTACCCCTGACACAGAATCCAGAAAGGCCTGAGTTGTGGTCTTGAAGGTGTCACCGTTTAGGGTTTTAGGTATCAAGAGCCTGGTTGGCATCTTGGGAGAAGACGTAGCTAATGTTCCCAATATGATCCTCCTTGCTTTTGCTGGGGACTTGGCATTTCCCTACTTCTGGGGACAAGCAGTTACCTGGTGTCCAGTGTTACCGCAATAAAGGCAGAGTCCAGCATTACGTCTGTTCTGTTTCTCACCGTGCGATAGCTTGTTGCGTCTGAGCTGCATGTTTTCTTCCAGGTCTGGAAGCAGAGAGTCCAGAGCCTCTGTGTCGTGACTGTGGAGAGACTGCATACCACGCATGCGACGATTTCTCTCAGCCCCTCTTTCCTGTAGTCTTAAGTCCACTCGGATGCATAGGCCAATGAGCTCCTCCAGTTGCGTGGGGCGTTTCTGCGCAGCAAATTCGTCCTTAAGTTTCTCGGAGAGACCTTGCCAGAATGCTGCCGCCAATGCCTCATCGTTCCAGATCATTTCAGTGGCTATGGTCTGAAAAATGACTGCGTACCGGACCACGGGACGACTGCATTGGGAAATATGGAAGAGAGATGAAGCAACGGGTATCTTGCGTCTGGGTGTGTAGAATACTCGGCGGAACTCCTTAGTGAAGCGGCCTATGTCACAGGTGAGGTCCGGCCTTTGTTCCCAGATTGGTGAAGCCCACGCCAAGGCGTCATCGACTAGCAGGGATATGATATAGGCCACCTTAGATCGCTGGGATAGAAAACATGAGGGCATCAATTCAAAGTGAATGGCACACTGGTTAAGAAACCCGCAACAACCAAGAGGTTCACTGCCATAGGGGTTAGGTGTAGGGAGTCAGGGTTCGGAGGCTCCGTTCATGGTAGCGGTTGTGGAAGCAGAGACCGCTGAGGGGACAGGGTCCAAGGGGGGCACTTTTAGACTGGTCAGTCAAGGTTTGTACTGTATGTAGAAGTTGCTCCATTCGCTGATGTAACGCGTAGCTCACCACAAACCAGACGCGACCGCGAGGCTGAGGTAGGGAATTGTATAAACACCAACCCACAACCACGAGGGCGCACCTAGAGTGTAGATTGGTCTTGCAAGCTGGGTCGGGAGTATAGAAGGTAGAGTAGTCATTTATACTTGCCAGGTCTGGATTGGAGAGTAGCGGATCATTGGGGTACTTTGCCACGGTCAGGATAGGAGAATGTAGAGAAATCGTTGCGAGGACACCCGAGGTCAGGAGTAGAGAGATCAGAATGGTCATACGTAGTCGGGTCAGGAGAGGAGCGATGCGGAATCCAATACGAAGCAGGGGTCAGGCAGCAGCAGGAACAAGACAGGATGCAACAGGGTACAAGGCAGGAATGCAGCAAGGCACAGCAGCAGCACAGCATCAGCAGTTATACTCAGCAATGAGAGAATGAGCAAGGCAGCTATTTAAGGAGCCATCAACCAATGGAGTTCCAGGGCGGAGCAGAAGAGGGGAATCCCATAGGCTGCTGGGTCACACAGGTGAGTCCTATGACACAGCCAGAGTGGAGGCAGAGCTAGGAGTCGCGCACTTCGGCGAGGTGAAGGACTGGCGACCAGGTTGTGCATCACTTGCGCACTGTGCATGTCCCTCGGCGGACCGTGCCCGAGTTTTGGGGTCAGGGGGCGGAGTCAGGGACATCCATCACTCCCGCGCCAGGCCTGCCTGTCACAGTAGCGGGGGCAGAGACTGGGAAGAAGGTTAGAGGGGACGCTGGGTGAACGAACATGCTGCACACCTTTGCGGAGGCGGGGCTTGGAGTCGGAGCCCACTGGAGGACAGACTGACTGCGCGCGCATAACCGGACCGTAAGATCACGCATCCTGGGCATCTGTCATGGCAGGGGTTCTCAGGTGAGGAGAAGGTCTCCAGCTGCCAGAATGGTGGATCCTCACAGCTGACTATTCTGGTCCAGCGGTTTCTCTATTTGATTAAACATGTCAGAGTGTCGTAGTTGTGTACCTGGGTCAAGGTAGGAGAGGTCAGATTAGTCGGGATACTCGCCGTGGTCTGGGATTGGAGAAGTCGGATGGTCGTTGTGCGTAGCCGAGGTCCAGGAGTAGAGAGGTCAGAATGGTCGTGGGCATAGCCGAGGTCCAGGGGTCAGAGAAGGTAGAAGTCCGGGTACAAGCTGAAGTCTGAAGCAACAGGTAAACAAGGCAGAATGCAAGAGCAAATAACAGGGCAGCAGGCTACTAGTGGCAAGCACTTGGAACATAAACAAGGTTTATGCTCAGCCAATTTGCCTCAGGGCTGGCTGAGCATATAAGGAGAAGGAAGCCAGTGAGAAGGCTCCTCCAGGCTGTGAGTATGCATAATTAGAAGTAGACTGTCCACTGATAGGCAGGGGTGGGGTGTATCACAGCTGTGGAGCTATTGGCAGCATTAACCCCTCGAGTGCCCCTGGTATTGCGGCGATGACGTGATGTGGGAAGAGTGACTTCCTCCGTTGCGTCAAGGGACGTGGCACATGGGTGGAGTCTAGGTCCAGTCCTGGTAGGAGTGCTGCAGCGCTTGCGTGCAGCGCCCACGTGAGGGGCGTCACCCAGCGCATCACAGGATGAGTCACGAGGGCGGAGCCGAGGTCCAATCCTCCCACATAAGAAGGGAGGAGAAAAAGGATGGGGAGGGGGAGAGAAATGGAGATGGGTAGAGGAGAAGAAAGAGGAGGAGATATCCCCTTGAGATATGGTAATGGACAGTGACAGTGGTGCTAGCTATCAGCTGATTTAGCTAGAGCTGATGCCAAGAGTAGCAGAGTTGGATTCTAATCCTGTTAGGATGATTCCAGTCACTGGGTGCCAAAGGCTTGTCAACTCAGTATCGTTGTTACGGACATTGGACAGCCGTCCAGGAAGTGTGGGATGTGGCTCATTTAAATATACTTTACATAGTCATTAGCCCATCCCAAGGTAACTCAGGTGTGCTCCTTTTTAATATCTCCCTAATTTATTTGGAGGGAGGTTTGAGGTGATATATATACAACTGAAGATACTACTAAATTGGAACACCTCCTTTTTTGGGAAAATCAATTCAAACTGGTTCACCCATCTCTAACCGCAACATTGTCTCCTCTAGACCTGCATGCTCCTCCCACACCTCTCTGCCCAGTCTTTCCTCCCACCCTGGCATGTTCCTTCCCTGAACACTGATCCCCTTCCCCTGCACTCCAGTCTCCTACATCACTCTCCCACACACAATAAACACCACTCAACATCAATCACACAACAAATATGAAGATAGACAAAAGACAAAGGGGCCTATTCTAGTAGCTTCGATAAGTGACATTTTGGGAATTTCTCGAATGAGTTTGCAAGTGTAGCTATTCAGAAAGTTTCGATAGTATGCCAAACTCACTCAAGAAGTGCCTCTCCCCGATCAGTAGCGCTCCCGCTCAAACAAACCAAGCAGGAGTTCCAAAAATGGCCAAACTCGCATTTTTTTAAATATCGAGCAATTCTAGTAGCTCCGAGAGTAACATCACGGCTGTAACTCGCAAGCAACTCACAGGTTCTTATCTCTCCGCCTCAAGGGTGGCGAGATGGGATCCATGATGTGACTTAGAAAAAAAAATATTTTTACTGCATCGGATTGAAGCCGGGAGTCTCCGCAGGTGACACGCATTAATATCAACTCCGGAGACCCCCTGCTTCCATTCTATGTAATAAAAATAAATTTACAGGCAATGTTCAACAGCCTGATGCGAAGTCCATGGTCCTCTGTTGATTGAAGAGACGCCTCCGATGAGTTCTTGAGTTCTTCCTTCTTTTCTTCTTCCTTTTCTTCTCTTCTTTATAATACAAATGTGATGTTACAGGCTTTATATAAGACCTGTCCCATCTCATTTGAGCCCAAGAAGCAGTCAGAGCAATATCTGGACCCTTTGGATTACAGTTAGTAAACGCTATGGTAATTAAGTGGTTGACCCCCCTTCCCTGCAACCCACCTCGGATGCCTACCCACTCTCCCCAGGGCAAATACCCCCACCCCCTGTACCCATTAATTGTTACTGTGGTAAACATGTCCACAATATGGGCCTGGATTGCCACAATGGCAATGAATGGGCAAACTAAAAAAAAAAAACATAACAAAAAATACAATACTGTACATACATAACCAGTGCTCGACAAACCCGGTCGCCAGCTCGCCAGCTGCGATCGGATATTGGCTCGTGGCCAGTAACTTTTCCCCTGCTCTGCAAAAAAAAAAAAAGCCCTGCTCGAAAAAAAAAAAAAAATCCCTTGCTCGAAAAAAAAAAAATCCCTTTAGCTGATAGCTGATTGGCTGTGACGCGGGATGGAGTTTACCAGGACTTCAAACCGCCCTTCCTTCTCTGCACGGGTAAAGTAATGATGGGGGGGGGAGGGGGTGTGCGCGTGTGTCTGCTGCTGCTGCTGCTGCTGCTGCTGCTGCTGCTGCTGCTGCTGCTCCTGCTCCTGCTCCTGCTCCTGCTCCTGCTCCTGCTCCTCCTCCTCTATATATCCTTCTGTATAATTGTGTCAGCTCCTGTAATTTACAAGACCTCCACTGATCCGGTCATGGAGGATTTTGAACAGATGCTCGAGGTGGGGGGAATTTAATGCACTTTAAAATATTTATATATACACTGATACATCCTGCCCCCGGTCCCTGGCGCTCCCGCTGTTCGCGCGGGTCGGGAGATACACCCCCCCCCCCTCCGGCGCTCTCCCGCTGTCCGCGCGGGTCGGGAGATACCCCCCACCTCCAGCACTCTCCCGCTGTGTGCGCGTTTATCACTTGTGTTTATCACTTTAATTATTTTCTCTTTCATGCTGTATTGAGGCAGCTTCTCTCGAAGTCTCTGCATTTCAAGATATCGATAATCTGTTCTTTTTTTGCGCAGATCTTCTCTGAGTTGTTGAGCCAAATCAGTATCTGCCTCATTTCTTCCGCGTGCACTCTCCCGCTGTGCGCGCGGGTCGGGAGATACCCCCCCCACCTCCGGCACTCTCCCGCTGTGCGCGCGGGTCGGGAGATACCCCCCCCACCTCCGGCACTCTCCCGCTGTGCGCGCGGGTCGGGAGATACCCCCCCCCACCTCCGGCACTCTCCCGCTGTGCGCGCGGGTCGGGAGATACCCCCCCCACCTCCGGCACTCTCCCGCTGTGCGCGCGGGTCGGGAGATACCCCCCCCACCTCCGGCACTCTCCCGCTGTGCGCGCGGGTTGGGAGATACCCCCCCCACCTCCGGCACTCTCCCGCTGTGCGCGCGGGTCGGGAGATACCCCCCCCACCTCCGGCACTCTCCCGCTGTGCGCGCGGGTCGGGAGATACCCCCCCCACCTCCGGCACTCTCCCGCTGTCCTCGCAGGCCGGGAGATAGTAGCCGAGTGTTTCTCCCCCCCCTCTCTCCCCTCCAGCGCTCCTGAGATACTGTGAGGTACTGAGAGAGTGTGTGTGTGTGTGTATGTGTATGTGAGAGAGAGATTGAGAGAGAGTGTGTGTGTGTATATATATGGGGGAGAGAGATTGAGAGTGTGTGTATGTGTATGGGGGAGAGCGACTGAGACTGTGTGTGTGTGTGTGTGTGGCTCTGTCCGGGGGCCTGACCGGCACTGGAAGTTAGGCCCGGCTAGAGGTCAAGCCACATTTTTGCATTCTGTCAGCTTGGGCTGGGTTCTCAGTCTGTGGCCAATCCCTCCCTCCCCTACCTGTTTACCTTGTCGGTTTAGTGTGCCAGCAGTTGGGCCTGCCCGGAAGTCGGGCCTAACTAATGCATCCGCCCATGCAACTGCTCCAGCCATGAGGGACCAGAGCAGGCCTCTCACCATGCCCCAAGGTAAAATTCTTGAATTGAGTGTGTGGGGTGGAGAATTGAGTATATGTGGTGGTGGGGGGTTGAGTAAGATAGGAGGGGAAGTATTGAGTGGGGGGAGGATTGAGTGAGAGAGGAGGGGGAGGAGTGAAAGAGGAGGGAGGTGTGATGGGGTGAGCGGAGGGAGGGGGTAGTATTTTTTTTCTTTCCCTAATTCCGATTGAAGTAAGTTTGTCGTATGAATGCTTATATGATGTACAGTATGTGTGTGTGTGTGTGTGTGTGTTTGTGTGTGTGTGTGTGTGTGTGTGTGTGTGTGTGTGTGTGTGTGTGTGTGTGTGTGTGTGTGTGTGTGTGTGTGTGTGTGTGTGTGTGTGTGTGTGTGTGTGTGTGTGTGTGTGTGTGTAGGACACCAGAGGTAACCCACCCAGTCACCCACCCCCCACCCAGTCAGTCATCCCACCCCCCACCCAGTCAGTCATCCCACCCAGTCACCCATCCCACCCAGTCACCCACCCCCCACCCAGTCAGTAAACCCATCTCCCACCCAGTCAGTAATCCCATCTCCCACCCAGTCAGTAATCCCATCTCCCACCCAGTCAGTAATCCCACCCCCACCCAGTCAGTAATCCCACCCTCCACCCAGTCACCAATCCCACCCTCCACCCAGTCACCCAATCACCCATCCCACCCAGTCACCCAATCAGTAATCCCACCCCCCACCCAGTCACCCAATCAGTAATCCCACCCCCCACCCAGTCACCCAATCAGTAATCCCACCCCCCACCCAGTCACCCAATCAGTAATCCCACCCCCCACCCAGTCACCCAATCAGTAATCCCACCCCCCACCCAGTCACCCAATCAGTAATCCCACCCCCCACCCAGTCACCCAGTCAGTAATCCCACCCCCACCGTCAGTAATCCCACCCCCCCACCCAGTCACCAGTCAGTAATCCAACCCCCCCACCCAGTCACCAGTCAGTAATCCCACCCCCCACCCAGTCACCGTCAGTAATCCCACCCCCCACCCAGTCACCCAGTCACCCAGTCAGTAATAAAGTCACCCAGTAAGTAATCCCACCACCACCCAGTCACCAATCCCACCCCCACCCAGTCACCAGTCAGTAATCCAACCCCCCCACCCAGTCACCAGTCAGTAATCCCACCCCCCACCCAGTCACCCAGTCAGTAATCCCACCCCCCACCCAGTCACCCAGTCAGTAATAAAGTCACCCAGTAAGTAATCCCACCACCACCCAGTCACCCAGTCAGTAATCCCACCACCACCCAGTCACCCAGTCAGTAATCCCACCCAGTCACCAGTCAGTAATCCCACCCAGTCACCCAGTCAGTAATCCCATCCCCACCCAGTCAGTAATCCCACCCAGTCACCCAGTTAGTAATCCCACTCCCCACCCAGTCACTCAGTCAGTAATCCCACCCAGTCACCAGTCAGTAATCCCACCCAGTCACCCAGTCAGTAATCCCACCCAGTCACCCAGTCAGTAATCCCACCCCCCACACAGTCACCCAGTCAGTAATCCCACCCCCACCCAGTCAGTAATCCCCACCAAGTCAGATAACACCCCCCCACCCAATCCCCCAGACAGTCATCCCCGCGTCAGTCGGTCATTGAGGGACTGCGGATCATGTAAGATCCCAGTCGGGATTGCTGCTTTAGATATTGTGAAGAGGGGGCGTCCAGACACTGGTTAATGGGTGCAGGAAAATAGTCACACACACACGTAACAAGGACTAATTGTAGTAAAGTATAAATGTAATACAATAAATAAATTTATGTCAAAAAAGAATGTGTTTTACTAGGAATTTACTTTAAAAAAAATTAAGCGGGGCTGGGGGCGGAGCTAGGGGAGGGGCTGGGGGCGGAGCTAGGGGAGGGGCTGGGGGCGGGGCTAGGTGGCGAGTAGATTTTTTGGTTTGGCGAGTAGATTTTTGGGTGATTTGTCAAGCACTGTACATAACAATTAAATAAAAACAAGCGTTTCCCACAAAATGCACAGATTGTCACTGTGCTTATCTATACCCAGAAATCGGCATAGATAAGCACATTGCCAGTCAATGGGCAACCACCGCTATGGTAGTGAAGGGGTTAACGCCTCCCGCAACCTTCCCAGTAGGCCTAACCACCCACCCTGCGGCAACTACCCCCTTTATCCACCCCCAAGAAACCAGGTACTCTGGCTTAACCCCCTAACTCTAGCTAGCCGCTAAGGTAATGAAGCTGATTGTATTTGATTTTAATAACACAGCATTGAAGCATGGGGTCTCCTGAACTTTGCAGCGATTTTAACATCAATGCAATATTTATCGCAACAAGTTTATGGCACATCGTGTTTTTGTTCCAATTGTAAACATATTGATGTATACTTACTTTTTTTTCTGCATTAACGTGCTTTTTTTTCAAATGCAATATTAACATACTTTTACCGTAGTTTGATGTATCCAGGCCTAAGAACTTTTCTAAGGTTTTTTTTGTACAGTTTATTATGGGGGGTGGGGGTTTCTGTGTTTGTGCTTCACACGTAAAGTGATTTCCTGATATTACTTAATTGTGGTATAAAAGGTTACACCCTACTACACCTAAGGGAGGCAATACCTCCTATCTTGCTTCCTTCTACATAACGTAGCATAACATAATATTGCTTGTATAGAGGGTATATGTAAAGACAGTTGAGCTCAGTGGACTTGTTTTGCATTTTCTGATTTTAACGTGTTCATTTGTTGTCTTAATTGAATACTGTATATAATATCTTGGTAACTCTGTGCTCAATTTGTGAGCCTGCTAATTCTTCATATTTTAAGGTTCTTCTTGTAGGTTTTTATATTTTTTTTAACGTACTGTAAACATGAAACAACTTCCTGAAAGTTATTAAAAAGTATTGTCTTTAAGTACATCAATGTAAATGGTTTCAATCAGATTATAGGAAATGTCTCTTAACAACGTTTGTGTTTTGATCATGTAATACATTTCTTATTCAAATATTCATTTGATATATTTCTCTCTTTAGATCACTGAGTGTATGTCTTTTTTCAACATATGGCATAGGGATGCACTCAGATCAAAAAGGGAATCCTGTCACAAAGGTAACTTGCTGATTTTACAGCAGATTAGAATCATTTCATAAATCCAAGAGAGAAAAAAATGAATGCCTAATTCCGCCTTGTTGCCTAAGAAACTAAAGTACAATATACATTATGTTTTACCACTAATAATTGTATTGTACTGTATGTCTTTATTTATATAGCGCCATAAATGTACATAGCGCTTCACAGTAGTAATACATATCATATAAATAACAAATAATATAAATAACAGGTCATGGGAATAAGTGCTTCAGACATAAAAGTAACATTAAGGAAGAGTAGTCCCTGCTCCGAGGAGCTTACAATCTAATTGGTAGGTAGGGAGAACGTACAGACACAGTAGGAGGGAATTCTAGTAAGTGCGTCTGCAGGGGGCCAAGCTTTATATATCATGTGTCCAGGATTATCCAGTGCTATTCATATGCTTCTTTAAGCAGATGTGTCTTAAGGTGGGTCTTAAAGGTGGATAGAGAGGGTGCTAGTCGGGTATTGAGGGGAAGGGCATTCCAGAGGTGTGGGGCAGAAAGTGAGAAAGGTTTAAGGCGGGAGAGAGCTTTAGATACAAAGGGGGTAGAAAGAAGACATCCTTGAGAAGAACGCAAGAGTCGGGATGGTGCATAGCGAGAAATTAGGACTGAGATGTAAGAAGGGGCAGAAGAATGTAAAGCTTTAAAAGTGAAGAGGAGAATTGAGTGTGAGATACGGGATTTGATCGGAAGCCAGGAGAGGGATTTCAATAAATAATCTAATAATCTAAAGTAAATACATATATAAAGTGTGGAAACCTACAAAGATTATTTACAATAAAATGATTGCAACCCCTTCAAACATACAATACTAAGACCCAGATTCACAAAGCTCATTTAGCCTATTTCACGTGGTATTAACCCAAGTTACCGCCTGTGATTTCATAACGCAGTACTCACTAAAGCAAATAACGTGATGTTAAACAGGTTTTTCTGAGAGAAACCAGTGTAAGATAAAGTCCATTAACTCACATACCTCCAAATAGATTAACCTATATTCCACGTTTGAGACACCGGTGAACCCACCTGAGATTGCTAGGAAATATGCCAATTTAATATGTAACATATATTCATATACACATACAGTAAGTCATTGAGCCCTCTCCTAAATTGATCTATCTCGTTTGCATATAATGACTTTGGTCATTCAGAAACTAACAGTTAATACGGTAATGCCATGTTATTTGCTCTGATTTAACAGCGCAAGGTGTATGTTTGATAGTGACTCCCATGTACCGTATAGTCAGGATAAAAAAAAAGAAGTAATAGATTTAATTCTAAATAAAGTACATACAGTACATACAATGAAAAAAACGATATGCTTGTAAACATATACAGTATAAGGCCACGTGGGGGCGCTCATACCTCATTTAAATAATTGAGACATATATAATATAAATATTACAAATCCATTAACAGAAGCAGTATTAGGATAGAATAAGTGTATCATAATGACTGCAAAGTTAAGGTACTTTATTTGGCCCACTGTAGGTACAACTTACCTTGATCAACTGTCACACTCAATCTAAAGATCTGGAGAATGTACTACAGATGCAACCCACATTCTTACAACCACTGGTGTGTTGCAACAGGCGCGATAACCGCCCGTCCCATTTTTGCATGTGGCCCGTCATGCTGAATGGAGGCTTCTCCTACTGGCAGTGGGCACTTTCACTGGTATTATTTTAGGCTTGGTTCTAAAAAACTTTTCCAGCTCTGTTTTTTGTCGGAACTCGATTACAGTCATTTTGATTTTACATTTGTAAACAATTATGGGGGAAACAAATCAATATTAGCAGAATGCTTGTATCAGAATTTGAGCAAACGTTTTCAAAGTTTCCCCAAAAGTTTGTGATTTTTTTTCTCTCCATTTTTGAACGCAAAAGTTCTCACATTTGAAAACAAAAATTAGAGGCTGAGTTTTTCCTTTGGTTTTGGCTTGAATTTGACTAAGATTGAAAAGCAGATGCAATCTAAATTAGCTGCTGGCAGCTGTGTGCTTCTGAGCTCTACAGGGTTAACTATTGGCTAATACATTTTCTATGCAGAAATCCGCAGTTCCCAGGTGTTGTCCTTTCATACATGATATTGAGTACCTAGCAGAGATTCCTGAACCAGGAGCACAGGTTTCTATATCCTTATTTTTTTTCCTTGGGGAGTGCAGCATTACCCTTCAAACCGTTGAGCAGATAAGCTGCCATGTATATGTTTTATTGTGTGCTGTAACTTGCTGTCCGAAGTGTTTATCTTTCATGCGCCGCCTCCATCGCCGTGACATAGTATACAGGGATTATTTTAATTCAACCAGTGCACCCGCTGATATCAATGCACCCATGAGGAAGCTCACACCTGTTTTGAATTAAACACGTAAGTTGGTCTCTTACCTGTGTCTGCTGTCTGCCACAGTCTCCTGTATATTGAGTTCGTTGTGTGTAAGGAAGTAATTTTTTTTTGTTTGTTTTTTTTGTTTTTTTAAGGAAACGAGTGAAAGCTAGAGGCCAGTAATATCGTGTTCCAATCAGTTGGCTTTACCAATGACATCCAAATAGTTTATTTTGGAAACATTGTAAATGATAGTAAAACGAATTGGACTTGATAGGGAAATCAGTGTGTTAAAGAAAATCGAGTAATTCGATACCCGTTACTGACCACAAGAAAAACAGACCTATTTATCTGTAGTAGGGCAAAATGAACTGCCTATATTTATGATCATTGAGAATATTGTTTGTTTCTTAGCAAAGGCAGGGGCCTCGTTAGAACGCATGGCTGTGCCAGTCAATTGTAAAAAATAATGTTCTTTCGAACTTAAAGTAGTTGCAAGTTAAAACTAAATTGGGATGTTCCAGTTGGAATTGAATGGGGGTCCATCATATAAAGCCAAGTGACCCAGTGTGTGAAACATCAGTCATCCTGCAAAGATTTTCCACTATGGTGTTCCAGAACAAAAATGTTTTATCCCTGAAACCTTGGACGAAGGATCCATTCTAGTGTCAGTGTTGTGAACAGTAGTACTCTAACTGTGTCTGAATGTGACCCTGTCCCTTTATTCTTTTCCCCATCAACTACCTGCATAACAGTGTTACATTTAATTTTTCTCTAGGCAACATGAATGCAAAAGGAAAGGGGAGGGGAAACTCCCACTTGTGATGCTAACCAGGAGCAGACAATTGCCTTTGATAAAGCGTGCGATACCACGTGAAACGCGTTAGAGTGTCCTTTTGGCTGTTTTATTATGCCCCAAATACATTTTTGCACCTAGTTTTTGCAGTTTGCAGTTTGTGGTTTCAAATCTATCTTCAGCAGCAGCAGATGCACCGCCGTTTTTCCTGCACTTTCTAGGCAACATGATAAAGTGTAATTCCAGGAGATCATTATCACAAAGGCAGCAGCTACATACATTTTAGATTTCTTCACATCGGGTCACTATTTCTTCCAGGACAAAGGCCAAAACACAGTACATCTGCTACATTTATTAAGGGCAGTGGAATCAACTGGGTCAGAACACTGATCGAGTAAGTACTGTACTGTTTTGAGCAGTCCCATACTATTAACTGTGCTGTACTGTGGCGTATGCTTTTTTAATTCCTGGCAATAACCATACTGTAATTGTCACTATATTTGCAGATCCCCGATTTGAGCCCTATAGAATTGGTGTGGCATGCGTTGAAACATCATTTGTGAAAGTATGTGAAGCCAGGAAACAAAGATGAGCTAGTGAATAGAATCAAGATGAACTGCAAGGCATGTCAAATTGTAGAAACTGCAATAATTACATAAATCATGGAAATAACTGGTGATTATTAAAAGAAATGGCATGGCAGCCGGGATGTAGTTTTAATAAATCATTGCCTTGTTTTATTATATTTCGAAATAAAAAATTTGTTTCCACGTATATTTTTTACTCTACAAGTTTCAGTAACAGCTGACAAGTATCGACCACTGATGGGGTATGAACGTCGTTTTTAGATTCGACAATTTAACAAAAGGCCGGTTGATCGGTGAGATACTCGTTGGTGCTTTTAATAATACTTGCAATCAGTGTTTAGCAGGCAACATTTTGATTCAAACGCCACACTTATCTCAGACATTTTTTTTTTACTTTCGTGTAATTGTTGCATATATTATAATAAAAATGTACACGGTGCACAGAGGTTTTGAATCTCCCTTAATTCAAAAATACTGAACAATAGAAAATAGAATGAACTTCCAGCACTCCCAAAGCTATAACCAGAGGCCAATAGAATCGTAAACTTAGTTATGTATTGGGACATTCTGTATGACAATATCATCTTCCACACTATAGTATATAAGGTACTGTATTACATGCAATATGCAACATAACATACCCCCCCTAAAGAAAATATTACGATTTAGGTATATAGGAGCAGTTGTCCACTTCAAATTTTACTAGACCATTTAATAACAAAATATATATATTTTCACACAAACAAAAACTTTCTGACCCATAGTAAGGAATATTTACAAAATAAATCAAAAAAGCAAACACTTTCATCATCTGTATATGGAGGATTCCTGTGCTTTTTAAATGGCAATACTTGGAGAAATTATATAATTTTATCATCACAGAACAGTACATGGAGAATAAAATACTGACTATATGACTAACACTATTTGAAAGGCGCCAAATACCATAGAAAGCTTTTTCAGCTCACAAAATAAAACTTCCTATAATAATACAGTATAAGAGTGAGGAACATGTAGGAACAGTGAAAAAAAAATATTTGAATCACTAACTGTTTTGATGATTTTAAAACAAGGGTGGTTATGTCATTAATATCTGAGCTAGGATGAACATTTGGTGCTCACACAATGGAGGATATCACATTAGGTAGTAGACCAGTTATGGCTTTGGGTGATTTCCCTGTCTGATCCCCGCCCCCCTACCACCCTCTGGAATACACTGTATGTACTGTATTGCTACAGAGTAAGAAGCAGAGATGTGCAGACTGGGCACAAACCAGCTAACATGTAATTCAAGATTTTTCAAGGGTAAAAATCAAAATCACTTCAGTTTCAGGATTTTTTAAATATTTTTTTCAGTTCAACATTTATTTATTTTTAAATTAGAAACAAACAGGGACATTATTTACATTGGTTTTTTTTTTGTTGCCTTTTTCAACAACTTTTATATATTAAAAAAAGAAGCAAGGACACATGACTCATGTGACCTTTGATGTTTTTAATGGGGAAGTTTAACGTTGTTTTCACACCGAAGGTTTGCAGATCTATTGTACTGTAAGGCAAAATTTTACACGTTGGCAAACACAGGAGTTCACACATCTGTAGTCAGAAGCAAGAGGAATTGCAAACCAAACGGTCTTAACAAATGATCTGCACTCTAAGTTATGAATGTTACAATTCACTTTCACTCTTTTAATTAGGAAAATACTATAAACAGAGTTTTTTTTATTTATTTTTTAAGTACTGTACTAGACTTCATAGCCAAGCATGATTAATTAACAGAACTACCTAAGATTGAGGTGAAAGCAAAAAATAAAACCATACAGGGCCTTATTCAGAAAGCCTTGATAAGGCCCTTATCGAGCACTTATCGCCCAAAATGGGTACTCGTATTCAGATAGCCTCGATAAGTGCTCGATAACGGCCTGTATAGACGCAAAATTTTATCACCATCCGAAATTCGCCAACTGAGCAGCGATCAGCCGCTTATCGGCCATTTTCGGAGGGTTGATAAACTCGCGCGATTCAGAGACCCGCGAGTCGGCTGTCGCGGCCTATCGCAGCCCATTGCAGCCCATCGCAGCCCTAAAAGGCGTTCTTCTCCCCAAATCCAATTCACCACAAAATTATTGGACAATTGGTGGGGAGATGCCTCGATGAGCAGCGATGTGTTGGGACTTAGAAAAAATCAGGCCCCTTTCCTGCCTCGGATTGATGCCGGGGGTCTCCGGAGCTTATAGCCATTAATAGCAGCTCCGGACCCCCCCGGCATGCATCCGAGGCAGGAAACATGCATGTACAGCAACTTCATTACCTTAGCGGCTAACCGCTAAGGCAATGAAGGGGTGAAACACCTGTGCCAGGCTTACTGTAAGAAACATACAATACAATACAATACAATACTGTAGCTAGCGAGGTTGGGTGAAGGGGGAATTTGGCCCTTAGTGGCTGTTTAGGCCTTGCGGGGGTGTTGCGGGGGGGGTTAACCCCTTCATTACCTTAGCGGTTAATACCGCTAAGGTAATAAAGGGGTTAACCCAACTGCTACCCACCCGCAAGGTCTAAACACCCATCCTTAGGGCTAATACCCCCTTCACCCATCCGTGAGGCCTAAGCACACACCCCTGACTGACTATACCCACCCTATACCCATTGAGTAGTATAGTGGTACATCATACCCATATAATAATAATATGGGCATGATAAGCCTCTATAGCACTCAATGGGCACCCTAATGACAATAAATTAATACACAAGACACACAGTAATAAAACGTAACTAAACTCCAAAAAAACACACTTCACTAAATAAAAACAGTAGCCAGCTAATCCAATGAATAGAAGCAATTACAACATCAACAATGAATTAATTCAACCATTACCCAATCAAACCAATTAATTCCTAAACCAACTCAAAATGAATAGTAACACTAACCAATCCAAACAATGAATTACTCCAACATTAATGAATGTAACCATTAAAACTCAAAGAAATAAAATAAAACAATCTCTGAAGTAACCATAAAACACATTAGCTAACATAATATAACTTTAAGTACAAGCGAACACCAATCGCAAACCTTTTATTACATTAAGCATGAACAACCAAACAATCACATCCACATAATAAACTGCAATGAAAAAAAGCAACAGCAATAACAAGCGAGAAAGGCCCCCCAAATATTGTCATAATAATGTATTAATCTGTACCCTAAAGAGGTACAGATTAATATATTATCAGTCAATGTGCCTCCCCCAAAAAATCAAAAAACACATCCAAAGATTAAACCTGTAAAAAGAGACATTTACAAACATTGAATATATTACTTACCATTAGAAGCGGTGGCCCTCCGACTCCCTGGGGTAACAGGAAGCTCTCGTACCTTGAAGGCCCCCAACAGCATCCGATGCCATCCGCCATGAAGATCCGGCTCAAGTACCCCAATCTTCTTTTTTCTTTCTTTAATCACCTTCTTCTATCTTCATCTGTAACCATTTCTTGTTCTTCTTTATCTTCTTTCTTCATCTGTCAATCCAAAATACCCCATGTTAAATCCCAGCCGATGCTGTCTCGTCGGCTTCTTGGGCTCAAATGAGGCGTCACGGCCTTAAATATGGCTTGTGACGTCACATTTACCCTCAAAATGGTTAACAGCCACCTGATTGGCTGTTAAAACCATGTTCCGACTTAGAAAACATTTTTTGCCGTGACATCACTTAAAGGGAATGATGCCAGCCAATCAGAACGGCTGTGCTTCATTTGCCTTTAAGATGACGTTACGAAGCCGGGGTCACATGGTATTTCAGCCAATCAGATCGTGGGAACCAATTCCACACTCTGATTGGCTGAACTACCTTGTGATACAGCGGCCATCTTGGATTTAGTGACGTCATGTTAAAGGGAAATTAAGCACAGCCCTTCTGATTGGCCGGCATCATTCCCTTTAACATGACGTCACTAAATCCAAGATGGCCGCTGTGTCACAAGGTAGTTCAGCCAATCAGAGTGTGGAATTGGTTCCCACGATCTGATTGGCTGATATACCATGTGACGCCGGCTTCGTGACGTCATCTTAAAGGCAAATGAAGCACAGCCATTCTGATTGGCTGGCATCATTCCCTTTAAGTGACGTCACGGTAAAAAAAAAAAAATTAAGTCGGAACATGGTTTAACAGCCAATCAGGTGGCTGTTAACCATTTTGAGGGTAAATGTGATGTCACAAGCCATATTTAAGGCCGTGACGCCTCATTTGAGCCCAAGAAGCTGACGAGACAGCATCGGCTGGGATTTAACATGGGGTATTTTGGATTGACAGATGAAGAAAGAAGATAAAGAAGAACAAGAAATGGTTACAGATGAAGATAGAAGAAGGCAATTAAAGAAAGAAAAAAGAAGATTGGGGTACCTGAGCCAGATGTTCATGGCGGATGGCATCGGATGCTGTTGGAGGCCTTCAAGGTACGTGAGCTTCCTGTTACCCCGGGAGTCGGAGGGCCATCTCTTCTAATGGTAAGTAATATATTCAATGTTTGTAAATGTCTCTTTTTACAGGTTTAATCTTTGGATGTGTTTTTTGATTTTTTGGGGGAGGCACATTGACTGATAATATATTAATCGGTACCTCTTTAGGGTACAGATTAATACATTATTATGACAATATTTGGGGGGCCTTTCTCGCTTGTTATTGCTTTTTTTCATTGCAGTTTATTATGTGGATGTGATTGTTTGCTTGTTCATGCTTAATGTAATAAAAGGTTTGCGATTGGTGTTCGCTTGTACTTAATGTTATATTATGTTAGCTAATATGTTTTATGGTTACTTCAGAGATTGTTTTAATTTATTTCTTTGAGTTTTAATGGTTACATTCATTAATGTTGGAGTAATTCATTGTTTGGATTGGTTAGTGTTACTATTCATTTTGAGTTGGTTTAGGAATTAATTGGTTTGATTGGGTAATGGTTGAATTAATTCATTGTTGATGTTGTAATTGCTTCTATTGATTGGATTAGCTGGCTACTGTTTTTATTTAGTGAAGTGTGTTTTTTTGGAGTTTAGTTAGGTTTTATTATTATGTGTCTTGTGTATTAATGTATTGTAATTAGGGTGCCCATTGAGTGCTATAGAGGCTTATCATGCCCATATTATTATTATATGGGTATGATGTACCACTGTACTACTCAATGGATATAGGGTGGGTATAGTCAGTCAGGGTGGGTGCTTAGGCCTCCCGGGTTGGTATCGGGACAGGGTGGGTTAACCCCTTAATGATTATAGCGGTTAGTAACCGCTAAGGTGATTAAGGGGTTAGGGGCCATTAGAATGTCTTTATTATGTATATATGCTTTCTTGCTACGGAGGACAGAGGGACTTGCTGTTGTGGTAAGTATAACTGTATTTATTTACTTTATTTTTGTATGCTAATGCAGTGATTAATAATGGGCAAATAATCTATTATCCATATCTGGATAATAGTTATTTTGCCCATTACTTTACTGTATGGGTTTGGGCGGAGGGGGGGGTGGGGCATGTATTGATGTTTATTAAAATATTTATTGATATACATTTCTTTAATAGTGTAGACGTGCAGGGGGTCTCTGGAGCTTAACCACGTTGGTTTTATGTCCGGGGACCCCCTGCTTCCCGAGATACAGGCACCTTTATGGGGTGCCGGTATCCCTCTGCATTGAAATATCCCGCGTCACGTGACCGGGACATTTCCTTGCATAGGAGATACTGGCACCCCATAAAGAGGCCTGTATCTCAGGAAGCAGGGGGTCCCCGAACATAAAACCAACGTGGTTCAGCTCCGGAGACCCCCTGCACCTCTACACTATTAAAGAAATGTATATTTAAATAAATAATTTTCGGGCGACATATCCGCTGTGAGAGGTGGCTCTCTCAGAGCAGCTCTCTCTGCAGCAGGAATGAATCGCCGGTTTAGGCCTTTTCAGAGGCTCGATGCTTTCGCTGGCAGCAACTCGCCCGTTTTGGGAATTTTGCTATCACTGGTAATCGAGCCTTTCTGAATACCGTGATAGCAACACCCAAAAAAACGGCATTTTAAATTCCTTGGCGATTTTTTTTTATCAACCCTCTCTGACTAAGGCCCACAGTATTTGTCTGAGAGATGTAGATATTGAATCACACTATGGGGCCTATTACTAACACTTTATTTGACACAGTTGTTGCGTGTCTCATGTTAGGGTTGATACATAGCAACTTCAGTCTTTCAGGGTTTATGCCAAAGTTGAACTTTGCAGGCAATGTTGACACTTTTAATTGATTTGTACCAATTTTGCCTAATAAAAGTTGTAAAAGCAACACTTAATACATAGGCCCCTGTGTGTAATAATATTCACCACAAACATTGGTCTAAGTGTCAAGGGGATTTTATTTGCAATTGTGAGAAATGTAGAATAATATTTGTGTGCAATGTATATTCTGTAGGCACAAATCCATGCTACATAGAATTTACGCTCAAACTGACACTAGGATTTCAACCCGGTTTATCTACTTTAAAAAGTTGTGCCCCGAAAGCAAAACTGAGGGTAACAGTGATGACAGTAGAGACATGCAGAGCGTGTGTGTGTGGAAGTGCCCAAATCAGGCAGAATTTGCTGATACTTTGTTGAGACAAATTTGATGAAGAAAATGTGAAGAACACTCCACAAGTAACATCGCCCTTAATATACAGTACTGCCATTTTCAAAGCAGACTCAAATTTGGCAAAAATATTGCATTAACGTCTATTGTCGCTTATTCCTAATGCCTCTGCCATGTTCCCTGTTTGCTGGCGGAGCCCCTACGGCCGCAATTAGAGCGGCTTTAGTAGGGGCTCACCTATGCTTCCGTAAGCGCGCGGAAGCGTAGGTCTTAGGGGAATTTAAAATTCCCCCGCTTGCCGGCGCGACAGGCTGGTCACGTGAGCGGTTCGCCCAGTGAGGGCGAACCAGCTCCGTGACGTCACTGGCCCGCCCCCGGCCAGTGACGTGCCCGCCCCCGGCCAGTGACGTGCCCGCCCCCGGCCTGCCCCCTGACAGCACGTGCGGTAAGCAACCGCAAGGCCAGGGAAAGCACCCGCTTTCCCTGAGCCTCAGTGCGCCTCAGCGAGCAAGCAGGGAGCCTGGCCGAGGCCTAAGCATTGTAAACTTATAGGAAAATGTGAAACTAACGAGAAAATTGTGAAAAATTTGCCAAAGCAAATTTGACTATGTGACAGTAGGTAGGAAGTAGCCAGTCTTCATAATAAAGGTGAAGCCTAACTGGTTACCCCTGAAAACCGTGGGTCCCTGGCAGCTAAGTAGCTGGGACAATGTAATGTAGCATGCAATGTAATGCAATATAATTCCAATGTAATGCAATATCAATGTAATGTATCATGCAATGTATAGTAAAAACATGAACTGTTTTGGCTTTACCTGTTCCCCTTGTCCAAGAAACATGAAACTTCGGGAGTGTATGTTTTAGGTGGGAGATTTGGGTCGAAATGCATTTATCTTATTTGCAGGAGTTCAGCGGACAAAGTTTCTGGTAATTCTACCCGACGTGCAGGCATGATTTGCAGGTACGCGAAGGGAACTACACCGGGGCTGCACACGGTCCCCCAGAATCCTGGTATTCGAGCCCAAGTATCCCAGACCCATTTCCCTCGAAAGTATAAGGCCCCCCAAGACATGTTCCTTTATTAAAACATGTTTTATAGTGTTGTGTGCATTTTGAATTAATGTCTATGCAGTCAGCCCGGGCATCAACATAGGTGCCGGGATGTCTGTATAGATATCGGAGTTCAAAGGACAAAGGATGTCCAAAGGTGACAAAACCATCTGGTGAGAGGGGAAGGGTAATTTGCCAGGTCCAGAGTACAAAGGGCACCCTGTGGGGACACCTTTTGAAACTGCCAGACCTGGTGGAGCCTGCCCAGCCGGTGGCAATAGTTTTGCTGGGGGAAGATGCAGCCATTTCCCATTGGCTATTTTATACTTCCCACTCAACAGGCTTTTCGAGCTGGCTTGGCACGCCTCCTCCTCTGATGTCAGCCAAGAGACGAGCCCCTCTTTCTATGAGCTAGTGGGAGGGAATTCCCACACTCTGATTGGTCGCTCCTCCTACTTCCATGCTGAAGATAGAACAACGGAGGGTATGTAAAGAGACAGCCGAGGCAAACAACCAGACTAGATCAGCTTGTGGCTTGAATCGGTGAAGCGCTGGCTTACTTTTCAAAGTTGCTCTGTTACAAATAACAGAGAAGCCGGCTTTATTTTTTGAACTACAGACGAGACAACGAGTATTCTAAGGCTTGCCTTAAATTAGCCCGGTTACATGCTGGGTACATGCTGGGTGTAACCTGGCTAGTTTAAGGCAAGTTTAAGGCATTTCTGCATTGACTAATGACCCATCGGATTAACACAGCAGGGATCCCTGGCAGTCCCATTTAGTTTGAATGGGACTGCCAGGGACCCCGCTGTTAATCTGATGAGCCATTAGTCAATGCAGAAATGCCTTAAACTTGCCTTAAACTAGACCCAGCATGTACCCAGCATGTACCCAGCATGTACCCAGCATGTACCCAGCATGTACCCAGCATGTACCTGGGTCTTTTTGGCGATTGCCACTGGTTTGTGTTATCTTATCTTTGGTCATCTTCCGGGTGAACTTCACCTTTATAGGGCCACTATTGGGACAGATTTAAACTATAACATAACCATACAATAACTGATTTCTAAAGCCACAAACCACAAAGTACACTTTCAATACTAAAGCATAATGTGCTTTAGATGGATATGTTTAATTTACATCAAATCCCCAGCAGAGTTTTTCTAACTATAAAAAAATATTAAACCGCAGCTACGTAAACAGGTAGCACTTGCTGTCCATTCACCAGTAAAAATCTAAATTCCCTTGCTTATATCAGGTACTTCGGAGTAAAATTGAGATGCTATGAGTTAATGCTTCAACAGAAGGAAAATGCAAATACTAATAATAAAGTCTGCATTCTGCGTTCTCATACATCTTTTTTTTTGCAAACCAAGCTACGTTTATGCTGATCCAATAAACAATTTCTCTCTTGTTAATACAAAACAGCAAGCGATACCCGCTCAAACTCTAATTAAATTAGGTAGATGCACTAAGGGGAATTGTAAGCCGAGACGAAAAAACCCTCATGGTAAAGGTAAATCCCTTGTTACATGCACAGTAAACCAATGAAAATTCTAATTTACAGTAACCCTTTAGTCATCAATATCAAAATAAGTGGAAATATTTCATACATGGATGACAAACATACAGTAGGGTAAAATAATATACAGGGAAAGAAACACCCATGATCAGAATGGAGGGTGAAGGAGCAAAATGTTTGAGATTCGGTAATATGTATTTCTTTATGCAAGTTGCAAAAGCTGTCAACTAAATGAAATCAAATCATTATTATATGCACTGGTTGTGTTCCCGATAGTAAGTATTGCATTCAACATCCCCAATGAATAAATAGTGTGGTTATAATATAGTAGAATTTTTCTTTTTCAAATAGAAAAACTGGAAACGATGGCTCGGATACATCAAGCTGCATTTAAATTGCATTCTTAATGCATTTTATTAAAAATGAAATGCGTGCATTAATATTGCAAAAATAAGGAAGTATACATTAAGGTTTTAACAGTCTGCAACAATGCGCGATGTGACTTTAAAACGTGTCTTTTATTGTAATAAATATCGCATTGACGTTAAAATGATGGCACAGTAACACCATTTGGGGGGAACCTCCAATTTAGGAGGATGTGACATTAGTTCTAAGAGAACATACAGTATTGTTGCTTGTTACGATGCTATTCTGGGTAAGATGCCATCAAAAACCGTTATGTCAGTTAATTTTTTTTAATGAAATGGGACTGCAGCTGCTGTGAACAGTGTCTGGTATAGTACCGCGGTCTGTCCACCACTGCAAAAAGAGGTACAATGACATTAAGTGGAGGTTGAAGGTCAAAATGGCTGGGACAGGTGGCGGGCGTCCAATGACAGACATATATATGTAACATACATACATATACAATATATATATATATATATATATATATATAATAAGAGTTGCTGCTGGGTGTGTTTGGAGTGGCAAGTGCAGCAACTCTTAGTTTTACTGCACACACATACAGAGAGACTAGAACTTGAACATATAGCCTGCTGATCGGAAGGCAGCCAAAGCAGATGATCCAAACCGCAAGATATTGCGAGTGAGCTGTGAGCTGAGCTAACCAGAGTAGGAGCGCCGGTGAACGAGGGGCCAGAGTGGAGGGGAGCACGGCGGACCTTTGGCCAAAGGGTTAAACTAAATGACACTTTTTCAAGAGAATATATAAGTATTTTACTGTGTATTTTTGTCATATTGGATGTTGCATTTGTCTTCTCTGTCGTTTGTTGTATACATATGCCACGCTCAATAGCTCTACTTTTTGACACTTCTAAACATATATATTTTGTTGGGGCTCAGGGGTTCCCAAAAAGAGCTTGCTGGGTTTTTGTGTGTTTACTATAAGGCTTTTTTATTCTTTTATTGTTGGGGTGTTTAGGTGCTTGTGTATTTGTTTTATTATTGTGTATTTTTGGCCTTAGTGATTTTTATTAGGTGGAAAATTGACTGCTATAGTGGTTCATCATGCCCATATTATATGGGTATGATATACCACTGTGCCCAATGGGTACAGGGTGGGTATAGTGGGTCCGGGGGGATGGGTGTCTAGGTCTCCCTGGTGGGTAGTGGGGGACAGGGGTTAACCCCTTAATTACTATAGTGGTTATTAATCGCTATGGTCATTAAGTGGTTACGGAAGACATGGACCTGCAGTATGCTGATGAGGATTGCCTTCATGATGGCAGGGGTAAGTAGAACAATTTTATTTACTTTATTAATGCTTGTTGGCTAATGTTTAATTTTTCAATGGGCAAATGAACTATTATTCATATCTGGATAGTAGTAATTTTGCCCATTAGTGTACTGAATGTGTTGTGGGGGGTTGTTGGGTGTAGAGGAGGTGGGTAGTAGGGTTGTTGTGTTTATTTTTGTTTCTTGGGGGTTGAGGGATTGGGTGAAGGTGGTAGTAGCCCCAAGGGTTGGTGTTTAGCCTTCAAGGGGGGTAGCGGAAAAGTGTTAACCCCTTCATTACCATAGCGGTTCCCACCACTATGCTAGTGAAGGGGTTAACTCCTCCCACAACCGTCCAGGCAGGCCTAAGCACCCACCCTGGGACTACTACCCCCTTCATCCACCCCCTCTGCCCCATGAAATAGGCTATTGAGGTTTAACCCCTTCACTGCCTTCGCGGCTAGCTGCTAAGGTAATGAAGCTGTTTACATGTAAATTTAAATACTAGTGTAGATGAGCAGGGGGTCTCCAGAGCAGAACCGCATTGAATTGAGGTCCGGGGATCCCCCTGCTTCCTGAGATACCAGCCCCCGGGACCCCCTGCTTCCTGGGATACAGGGTGCCGGTATCTCCTATAAAATGTATATTAAAATATTTCGATTGCTGGCGAGATTTGCACAGGTAGAGGCGGCTCTCAGTGTGCAGCTCTCTCTGCCGGGTGAGGCCTTTTGAGAGAGGCGATCATCATGTCGCCGGCTACTCACCCGTTTTGGGAATTTTGCTGTTACAGGTAATCAAGGCTCTCTGAATACCGTGATAGCAACGCTCAAAAAACTGGCGGCGTGAACGGCCCAAGCAATTTTTTGGGGTGGCTTATAGAATAGGCCCCTTTGTATCTTATTACTACAGTGATGATGGATTATGGTTACTGCGGATTGTTGAGACACGGGATCCACGAAATTGCTGTGTACCATTGGCCCTTGACATTTCACCTTGAGCAGACCCCATTGCAAGTCACACACCGATGACATATGGGATTCATCAGACCTTGGTAGGACTCTCACAAGTACGCTAATTGAAACACTGATACAAACAGCTTTTCATGGATGGACACACTTATTTTGGTGAATTTTTTTATTACAGTTTTGCTTATCTTTATGACTACAGTGCTGTATATTTAGCTTGCACTGATATTGGACTTGTTCCACTCTTCACTTCCCATTAGCCTTCAGGTCATTTTTATTCGCCAAATGGGAAGGAGATTACGTCACCTAAAAAGGAAAATATCTTTGGAACTGAGGGATATACGAAGTTAAAAAGCTTATTATTTAGCTCTGGAGGTACCATTACACCTGGTTTAAATACTGGGGAAAAAATCTACTGGTAGCAAAGAGCAGAGGTCATTGCTGCTTTAATAAATAGCAAAAATGCTGTGTAGGTGCTTAGCATACTGAATTCTGTAAGTGGGTCTGTGTTCCTGTATTGGGCTGCCTGACGTGGCGTATTTATGTTACACTGGCCAGATTTATTAAAACCAGGTCCTGCTGTCTGACAACTGAATCTCTGGCAAGATGCCTTCAGAGGACCAGGAAAAGAGGACAGTTCCTGGTTAAATTGGATTTTGCACAGCCCTAGAGAAACCTCAATCTCATTGGATTTTTTTTCTGCACAGAAATCTCTGTGCTAGAGAAGGCTCTGTAAGTGATGCTCTACAGAGGCTATTAGGCTTTTTACCAATACAGTTTAAGCCTAGCTTTATCAGTGGCATTCTACTCACTCTCTTAAGTCCTATGACTTGGCTCAGGCCGTCTGCTTATCTTAAAAAGCACTTTCTAATTGGTACTTGTACACAAACTTCATTTCAGCCAGCTTACGGTAGGCTTTTCCAAGGACAGCTGGAAGGTGTTGTTTATTTTTCCAGCTCCTTAGCCCTGAGTCCTTCTGAATGGTGTAGTTCATGCAGGGTGCTACATCTACAATATAAGGTAACCGGCCTGTTAACAGAACTAGGCCAGTAACACGTCCTAGTTACTGTCATTGGTGCACTTCCAATGTTACAGAACCCTTTGAAAATGAAAAGCCGATGTGAAGCAGTGAGATAAAGATGATGGGAAAACCATATGAATAAGATACCGCTCCAAGGCAGAGGATATTCAAGAAGACAATACCATCCCAGCTGGTTCCATGAACCTATGGAGATAAGTATCTCTGGAAGCAGGCGTTCCCTGGAGCACAAAATAATGGGTCTCAGCCCCGGAGACCCACGGCTTCAGTACTATGTAAAAGAAAAATCTCTAAAAAATTGGATTACTCCTTTAACACCTATATATTTTTTCCATTACTGTTAGAACAAATCTTTTCATGCCAGGAGGGCTGCAGTGTATCGGTCTGTTTTCTGTTATGGATATGATATACATTATTGCTTATGACAGGCTGAAAAGGGGGGAAAATGTGTCTCATGGAAAAATTACATCAATTCCATTGTAAACAGCTGCAGAATTATTGGAAGAAACATTGTTATGTCCCAGGTTATTGATAGAAGGATACGTGTGTGAACTTTATTTGTACCCAATACAAATTGTAAAATCAAACCAACACCTCGAGGATTTTTTACAATATAAAAACATAAATTAAGCCTTTTGATTTCTTTTAGAACTTTAAAAAACATTCTATTGGTTACAAGAGAGGTTTTAGAAAACGGATGTGGGGAGATTAATCTGCAGTTGCAGCTTTTTGTTTCTTAAAGCCACATGTGGCCTCAACTTCATGTGCCCTGAGTCACTTTACATGTGCATGGGTATCATTAAAGCAGCACTCTTTCCATCATAAAAACATATGAGATATATAAAGGATTTCAGTATGTACAGCATGGAGGAGAGGGGGGTTGGGAAATAATATAAATTTTCAGATACATAAAGAATTTGAACAAAGTACAAGGAGTGAAGCATATTTCAGAAAAGCTGCAGGTTGACAGGCTCGAGGAATAAGAAGGCGTACGAGTTCGCGGAACAGGTGGGGAGTAGTGGAAAAGCCTCCAAACAGATGGTAAAGGCTAATAAAGCAATGGGATTCTAAAATGCTTGGGATAAACATAATGATACCCTAAATAGTTAAGAAAGCCAAGGATCACATAGCCAAGTGGTTCATACCACACACCCCTTCATTTATGATTTTCCCCAAAAGGACATGGTATGACAACACACAGAATAAATAACTGTTTATGTTAGCAAATGTCATGGTATAGAATCATTCAAAAAGTGGTTATTAAACTAAAAATGTAATTGGAAACAATGTAAAATATATATACTTTGCAAAATCTGGGGTTGCTTTTACAAGTTCATGTAAAGTTGTGTCAACAAAATGATTACTTATGCAGTCCCACGTGAAGAAATGATTGTGATATACAAAATATTTGTAAGCAATTGTAATAGATTTTTTAATATGCATGATGGCATTTGCAGTAGGTAATTGTTTTGTGAGATTATTCACTAATGGGAGAGTTTGCATACTAAAAGTAACTTTACACATGAGACTTCTATTCCCTCTTTTGCCAGGTCTGCTGGTCCAACTGACAGGGTTGGATTTGCCCCTTGTGTCAGTTTCTGCTCTTCATAAAATACTGTACATCAATGAAAATAATGCCCAGTATGGTAATCGCAGTGTTTGTGTCCTGCTGATATGAAATCTCATTTTGGTTGTCAAAGCAACACAATGATCTGCCATGTTCATTCAACATCTGAAAGATGATGAGAAACCCTTGACTAGAATTGGTAGACATTTTTATGCTCCTGTCACTTTATATATTTGTCGCGACTTCATGACTGAATTCTTCCTAGGCAATTTTTTTTAATCACACTAGGACAGGAGTCTGTAAGCTGTGGCTCTTTGAGTAAATACATGTGGCTCTGTCCGGGGGCCTGACCGGCACTTGGAGTTAGGCCTGGCTAGAGGTCAAGCCACATTTTTGCATTCTGTCAGCTTGGGCTGGGTTCTCAGTCTGTGGCCAATCCCTCCCTCCCCTACCTGTTTACCTTGTCGGTTTAGTGTGCCAGCAGTTGGGCCTGCCCGGAAGTCGGGCCTAACTAATGCATCCGCCCATGCAACTGCTCCAGCCATGAGGGACCAGAGCAGGCCTCTCACCATGCCCCAAGGTAAAATTCTTGAATTGAGTGTGTGGGGTGGAGAATTGAGTGTATGTGGTGGTGGGGGGTTGAGTAAGATAGGAGGGGAAGTATTGAGTGGGGGGAGGATTGAGTGAGAGAGGAGGGGTGTGTGTGTGTGTGTGTGTGTGTGTGTGTGTGTGTGTGTGTGTGTGTGTGTGTGTGTGTGTGTGTGTGTGTGTGTGTGTGTGTGTGTGTGTGTTTGTGTGTGTGTGTGTGTGTGTGTGTGTGTGTGTGTGTGTGTGTGTACAGTATATGTATGTATCATGAATATATTTGTGCAGGTTTATTCATATTCATGCATGTATTGCAGCTCTGGAAATATTTTGGTCAAAGAAAAATAAAAGAAAACTTCTTCCTTGAAATGCTGCAGACCCATGAATTAGAAGATCAAGTTGTTCACACAGTTTCCACTGACTACAGACTCAATTAATGTACTCCGAAGAGTTTGCGCCAGCCTTTTTTTTTCACAAAAAATTGCAAAATGTGCTAAAATCCTCTTCATTCTATTAATAAAGCGTGTAAAGGTGCTTTGTCAATGGAAAAATCTTATAACGTCTACTTGACCGAATGCAAATTAGCACGTGTAGCCAGGTCCCCCTCTGGGCTTTCACCCGCCCCTCTCTACCTTCAGATCAGCGTAGGAGGGGTGCAGGTGCGTCAGGCGGGTGCCGGTGTGGTGGAGAAGGTGATCGCGTGGCCGGCGGCTCCCTTTGCAGGGTGCCGCCATCTTGTGCAGAGTTGCGCATGCGCAGTCCGGCGGCAGCCATTTCAGTTCGCACACGCGCAGGAGAAGGTTGTGAGTGCGGCAGTCATTTTGCTACACCATTGCGCATGCTCAGTAGGTTCCCCGCGACGGCCATTACATCCAGGATCTCTGCATGGGAACTACAGCTCCCAGCAGCCTCAGGGGCTGTTCATCACATGGCGCAAATCAGCCAATAGGCTGTAGGATTCCCCCTGCACTAGATAGATCCATTTGGCGCGCCAGGGACCATGCCAGTCAGAGATGGGACACATATAGGGAAGGTTGTATGTGTGCAGGGGTCTGTGACCCCTGTACTAGGCCGGACATTCCCCTAGGCCCCAGCTAGGCCGCAATTCCCCTGTAAGCTTGTGGCTGCTACAGGCTTTAGACAGGGACACTGCCCCATTAGCGGTTCAGGGACACAGCTGCGACGCTGCGTAGCACTGGCGGCCTGTGGTCTGGGACCAGAGCGCCCCTGCAAGGTACAGAGACTATCTTCATGGTGGGACCCTCCAGCGGGATACCATCCCACACGGAGGCGGAATCATCGCTGGATCAGCGGATCCACTCTGTCTTCCTGTCGACGCGCCCGGGTGTGGACACAATACAATACAACAGGTAAAGGCAGCACCAGTAGCATCTTTACCGCATGACCCCCAATCTCACTTAGGGGCGGTACAAGGGCTACACGCAAACAAGTCATTTTTGCAAAATTGCAGTTCTTAGGGTCGCATATGTTTTCACTAACTCCAGGGTAATGAACTGGCTGTTTCTAATTGATAGTCGCCATATAGAAACTGAACCTTAAAGCCAGGCTGCAGTGAAAAAAACATACATATAAATTGAAAGTCTGAGCAACTGCTGTTCTCATAAATGTGTGTACATTATGCCTGCATGACTATGGTAACAAAAGGCTTAGGGCCTCATGCAGAGAGCAGCGTTATCGGGGGAAGCGCCATTTTTTGGCAAAATCTGCCTTTAGAAAGGCAGGTAATGGTGAGTTTTGAAACAAGCGCCATTTTTTTTTTTAATTTGAAATTTTCGCCGCGCGGCTGGCGAGAACCTACATCTCGCCAGCTTTAAAAATTTCCAAATTCAGAAACGCGCGAACGCCATCTAGCGGCTGTTCGCGCCAATAACATGGCGCGATTTTCTTCAATTTTCTCCGCCAACTAAAGTTGGCAAGAAGCAGGAGCTCGCCGGCTATAGGGGAAAAAAAAAAAAAGCGCGATTTTTTTTTTTTCCCTTTCAGCTGAGCGCATCTCCTCATTTACAATTCTCCACATGCAGTAATGGTATAAATAGCGGATTTCGCCCATTTCTGCATATGGAGAATAAAACTCTCCATTAAACCAACTTTTTATTCCCCTCGCCAATTTAAAAAAACGCTGCTCTCTGCATAGGCCCCTTAATGTCACTCATCCTCAAATTTCACTACTACTGACCTATTCCATACAAAAGAGGCGAGTAAGGAATTGCTTTCCTGCTCTTGTACCTTTAAGGGGCTAATTCAATATACCCCGAAGTTGCTGATTGCACCATAATCGTTCAAAAACTCCTTTTAACTCGGTGTTGAGCTGATCGCAGTGTGATAGCCCATTTTGGGTTATATGGAAGGACAACATTGTAGCAACATGTTGGAAGTTAATTCAAGCTGCAGACAAAGGACTGATCAGTTAGAAGCTGCGCTCGGGGGAATAAACAGTCTCACTCAGAACTCGCTCTTAGCCTGTGTTATTTTCTACAAACACCATGGTACCAGGAGTGAAAAAGGGTAAGGGTGATTAAAAGAATACCCTGGATATATTTAATAGCTTTCAGCTTACCCAGAAAAAAGGTTAAGAGATTTGAAACCCATTGCTCACGAAGAAATAATGAGACATCTGTTTAAACTGCAGGCTGCAACGGGAAACATAGAGGACTTTGCTCCTGACTTGTGACTGAAAAGCCAAAAGTAAATTTGGAGAACTGGCAGATTAACTAATTTGCGGTAATTCTATAAACTGCGATAGCTCACTGAGGTCAATGGAGCTTTTTGTGCGATAGCGCCGGATCGGAGCTATCTCAGTTTATAGAATAAGAGGCTTATCCTGTGTAATTTCCTAAACCCTATATTACTAGCCGCTATGGCACACATGAAGTTAATACTCCAACCTTCCCCTCTGGGGACCTAACCGTACAACCCTGAGGCATGTACCCCCATCTTTCATACCTACTACCCTATCCAAAAACATCTTGCACCCGGGTCTAACAAGGCCACTGGTCTATTAGCTAACAAGTGCTAACAGGCTTGTAGGCTGTGCGCCAATATAAATGGATGAGCGAGAAATTGAAGTGAAGACTTAAGCTAGACTTTGTGGCCTTTTGGATGTGTGGTTGTCTGTTTTTTTGGTTTGAGGCCAAACGAGTTCACCGATTCTGATCTTTCTGCCACCCTAAATTAGATCTTTCAGAAGTTGGAAGGATGCTGATACAGGGAGAAATCTGATTGCCATTATTGGAGTCAGGAAGGAATACATTTGTTCCCCTTATGAGCCATTGGATAATATTTCACTGGGGGTTTGGTGTTTGCCTTTTTCTGGATCAATATTCTGTATATACTATAAATACAAATATATGATGTCTCTCATCTAAATTTAGCAGGGGTTGAACTCGATGGATATACAGTATGCCTTTTATCAATTTAATCTACTACAGTATGTAACTATGTATCTATGTTCATACATGATGGCCTTCTTGAGAATAATTAGTTTTGTGTGTTGTTTTTTGTTTTTCAACTTTCGGACAGTTTGTTGGGAATGAGATTGTTACATGGAAGTGTTCTGCAGTTTGTGATATTATATTGAACGTATTTCTTTTCAAGTCGCAATAATGTGAGATTTGAAGTGGTATTCAGTATTTACATTTTTGTTGGACTTTAAGACAATGCTTGATCGTTGTGACAAAAATAGCCACTTGTCTGGATCACTTTGTTGCCAGTGCCTCAACAGTCAGTGGAAACTGGGCTTATTTTTAGGTACGTATTATACGACACAATAGTATGAGAATTAAATTGGCCAGACATTATGATTTTTAGCTGAAGTTTGACCGTAGTAGGATAATTTGATGTCAAAATTCACAAATTTGGCTATGATAGCAATAGATGCGTTCTCCTACAGATGGGTGAAGCCCATTTCCACAACAAATACCTCACACAATATGAGTCCGCTCATATATACCTTTCCTTAGCTACTACGGCTATTCAGTGGCAGCAAAGACCTCTCAATAACCTTCAGAGAATATTCCATCCATTCCCTCCGATCTCCCATATCCATCCTACACCTCTTCCCTCCTCCCTCCCCTTCTCGTTTTTTTTTTTTTTTTTAATTATTATAATTTATTTCTGTTATTATTATCCCCCGACTCCTCACAATATGAATGACTATCCTTTCCCACATGGTTAAATAGGGCTCGAAAAACCATGTGGGTCAGTTATGCGTAAATTAATGCTCACTACATGCTATTTTGAACAATATTTGTTTAAATGTTCTTTTTTTATATATATATATATATATATATGTATAACAAGCATGTACTCATCAATAAAATTCAAGTTATAAAAAAAAAATTCACAAATTAATGGCGTTTCAAATTTAGTTTTGCCTGCGTTTCATTCTGTATTATGATGTATTAACGATCATCCTACAGTGCGGTATAAAATGTAGCGTTTTCCCAGTATAAATTATTGTATCATTTTTACAATTATTAATAAAAGTTGTCGCTAACCCCTAGTGTCAGTGAGACTACTTACCCTCTCTCAGTGAGGTCCTAAGTTGCCTCAATGGTCAATCAATGGCATCAATGGGGTTAATAAATACATTAAAAAAAACACTTACCTCATCCACAGATACTTTAGGATCTCCTAAAAATGAAGGTCAGGGATCCTCAGAACTATTACAGACAGGATGCTAAAGGATGGCATATGATAATTGTATTTACGCAAAAGAGGCTCATGGGCTGTCATTAAGATTAAGGATGACTCTCGAGGGACCAGATGAAGAAGCATTTCTCAAGACCATAACACCTGCAATGGGGGTCGTGGGAAGTTAGACTCACTGGAAAGTGGGGGTCTTAGCTCCTTGTTTGCCATTGTAGCTAGTAAGACAATGTCTTACTATCCTCTTGAAGTAGGTGGGTAGGTGAGGATTTGAGGGGCCACATTGATCATGAACGCATGCATCATGCAGGCTTTTATAGCTAATATGGCTACCAACAGGTAAGCAAAGCTGCACATAACTAAATATGATGCGTGTGTCCCAATATCTCGTACAAATGACAACTTCTTACAAGGCACATGCTACTTAGCGAATGTAAGCGGCAGAGGAAAATGATTAAGAAATATAAAGTATACAATCAGTTAAGGAAAAGAGAATGATGGCCCAGATTTAATAAAGGGTGCGAAGTCGTAAGGCACCTTACAGCTTTTTTAAATGAAAAGGTGGTAAAGTGTCCTAAGGCTCAATGCCAAGTGTTAAATATGTTAATTATACAGTATGTATTAAATGACAAAGCTTGCGATATGAAAAGGAGAAAAGAGTGAACAACTCAAAGAACCAGGTACGGTAGCAGTCATATCTTGGCAAGCTCTACCTTTGTCACCTTGAGGCGCGATGGTGCCAGCGTGGAATGCTGCAGATCCTCGTTTTAGTACTTTAGAAAATGATTGGCTGTGTTAAACACACATGGGTGCCAGCAATTTTATGAGGGGAAAAAAACCTGCAATGCAATAAGAAAAAAAATATGTAATACTTCTCTTTATACAGAAAAAGTTTGTGGGTAAAAAGCTTATGGAGGGACACATTTGATAAAAAAATAGGGGATATTTTATGTAAATGTAGCGTACTTTCCCCCACCCCTGGGCTACGATGTGTGTGGTGCGTTACCTGTGGCTCACAGGAGGGACGAGCCTCCGCTGCTGGGAGCCTGGGGTGTGTATGACGCGTCTGGTGACAGTGCCTCCACCTGTACAGGATCCTACTATTTTGGATAACCCCGTGACAGAACCCAATACAATAATACACACACTGTCCACAAGAACTGATAGTGTATAGTTGGTGCACTTGTTGTACCTGCCCAGGTGCTCCTACACCAGGGTATGGCGGGAAGGTAATGCGGATCCACTGATCCAGCGATGTCGGCGTACCCTCCGCCTCACCATGAAGAAAGTTTCTTATCTCTAGGGGGTGATCTGGTCCGAGACCACCGGATACCATGTTGCAACTGTGTCCTGTCTGTGTCCCTCACACTGATACTACAGGGCAGTGTCCCTATCTATGGGCCTGTCCCTGCAGCAACCACGAGCTCAGGGAAGTCGGGGCCTAGGGGGGGGCTCTCTGGCCTAGTGCAGGGGCCACAGGCTCCCTCCACACACAACTACACTATTCCTGTCCCAGCTCTTACTGTCGTGCCCCACAACGCGCCAAATGTATCCTTTTTCTGGTGCAGGGAATGCTGCAGCCCTATTGGCTGGTCCGCGCCATGTGATGTTGCTGCTCCATTGGCTGCTGGGGGTTGTAGTTCCCCTTTGGGACATGTATGTGTAACCAGGTCCCCCGCGGTGGTGATGAGCCCCCCCCCTCGCGACACTCACCGAGGTAGCAGCCGCTTGTGGGGAGATGCGGGGGCATAGGCGCGAATAGCGCGGAGTCTGCAGGGACCGGTCGTCAAGGACGCGGTCGGACGCTAGGGCTCTGTCGGGTCCCGGTGCAGGGCGACGCGATAGGCGATTGCGCACGCATGAGCAGTGTTTCTCCTCCGCGAGCGGGCCGGTTGCCGGGGACGCGATCGGGCCGTCGCTAGGGCCGCGATCGCGTCTCTAAGGTCCCGGCGGCCGGTGAAGAGGGCGCCGCCATTACCCAGACAGCTCGCGCATGCGCAGGGGCAAGCCCGCGAAGCCCTAGCCTGCCAGGGAAGGTATTGGCCAGGGACTACAGCTCCCAAGAGCATTAGGAAACTCCATGTGACGCCAGGGAGCCAATAGGGCTGGAGGAGCTCCCTGCTTGCAGGGAATGGATACAATTCGCGGGGTTTTTGCACGGACAGTTGGTGACTGGAGCAGCTAGGGGAAAGAGGTAGGGTGCAGGGGTCAGTGACTCTCTGCACTAGGCCAGTAATCCCCTAGGCCCCAGATAGTCCTGAGTCATCCTAGCGGAGTATTGTAGGGACAGGCCCTAGGTTAGGGAACCTGCCCCATTTATTGGTAGCTTAGTCAGGGACACAGAGCTGAAGCCGTGCGGCCCTGCGAGGTGGGTTCTGGGCTCAGAACACCACCAAAGACCCTGGGACTAAGGTGATATTATCCGCGCTGGAGGTCACCCAACGCGGTGTGGAGGACAACGTCGGATCGGGCGGATCTCCCGTGATATCGCGGTACCCGTGGCTGGAGCCCGGGCAGGTAACCTGCAACTCACGTGCACCAACCAGGCCTATCACCAGACATAGTGGCTGCGCAGTCACACATACACATGCACAGTGGTATTTGACTTTGGGGGTGCGAGACATTTGGGTGGGGGATACTGGACACAGGGTGGGGTCACTCTGCGGGAGGTTAGCGTCCGCCGTGACGCCTAGAGGTGGTAGCGTCCGCCGTGACGCCTAGAGTGGTTAGCGTCCGCCGTGACGCCTAGAGTGGTTAGCGTCCGCCGTGGAGCATGAAGGTTGTGTTGAGATGTGATGAAGTACGTTGTTGCATGTAGTAAAGTCAATAGTTATATAGAGCTGTCTGTGTGGTCATTGTGTATTGTCCTGCGAGGAACTACTCCCCCTCTGGTGGGAGCCATCGCAGGTGGAGGCACTGCATCATTATTATTCGTAGTATATTGCCCCAGGTTCCCTATAGCGGAGGCTCAGCCTTCTGTGAGCCAACAGGTATTGCACCACGCACACCCTTGGTAACATTGCATGTTCCCTGCACTCACGCGGTATATACGATTGGGTGAGGTGATATGAGTGTTACATTTGGAGGCGCTGCTGAGATCTTAGACCTGGGGTGCCCTATTCAAAACCGAATCACCAAAAATCAGCATCATGGTAATTCCCTCACGTCAAGAGGTCCACGCGTGGGCCACCACCGTCCGTGAACCACCTAGACACGTGGTTGCAGTAGGGAACGTCCCGGCGTTAGTGCCTGAAACTGACATCCGGAACTCACTGAGCAAGCTCTTAGGCGCAGATAGAATATGGTACCGTGGCAGGGTGTTCGACTCTACTTATCAATTAAGTGCACTACTATTCACCGTATGCAGGGACATAGGCCCTGAAGCGGCCCCGAATATTCTAGTAGCCCCCGAGTGCCCACCAGAAAGTGATTAGCCATGGCATTTAAAGATAAAGTCCTTATATACTCGGACTTGCCAGTAATACGGGAAATGTTCTCGCTCAAAGCCCCTCCTCAAGATCCCGACGAACCGTCCACCAGTACCTGGACACCACTTACCCCCGTGTCCAGTACCCCAAACCGGGTTGACCGTCCCCAACCCAAAGTCTCCTTTACCCCAAGCGGCCTCCCGGACGCCAGTAGCTGGGCTGACAGTCCTCCCTCTCCACCCGACACCGTACCCCGCGAGGTAAACTCCCGGCCTATCGGAGAGAGAGCAACGAACGAAGGTTCCATAATGGGGGTGACGCTACCCCAATTCGTAGAAGCCCTCACTGTGGCATCCCAGTCTCAAGGTTATAGGAAGCTTAAGGCCTTCTCTGGAGTACTTCCAATACCCCAGGGGGAGGAAGGAATAGACCTGTGGAGGGAGAATGCCGTAAAAGTAGTAGAGGAGTGGTCATGCACTGACACTGTAAAGCGGCAGCGTATTATGGAATGCCTCAGACCCCCTGCGTCTACTATGTTGACCATCCACAGGGACCAACACCCAGAGTTGACAGCGTTGGAAATGGTGGCGTTCCTGTTGGAGGCGTACGGACTAGCAGAAGGCGAAGGAGCGCTCTGGACGAAGTACTTCCGTCTTTATCAGAAGAAAGGAGAGGACCTGTCGGCTTTCATCCAGCTGGTCCTCGGGGTCCTACTCAATCGTAAGCTGGTCTCCGCCTCGGGGATGGATGAAGCTCTCCATAAGCAGTACCTACGGGGATCAAGCCCCACTCACCCCATAGCCAACATGCTCCGCAGCAAGATAATGGACGGGGGCCCCTACAAGTTCACCGAGTTGCTGCGGCAAGTGAAACTACAGGAGGCTCACGTTATGCTACACTCCACCGCTACACCTAAGAACTCCTCTGCCTCCAAAGGAAAGGGCTCTACGGAAAAGAAGGAAGAGTCTGCTGCCTTGTCTAAGGGGTACAAACCAAGACCCCCCGACCGACCACCTTCCCCGTCCACGAGTCGCCCGGAAAGCCGCCCGGTGGTATGCTATAACTGCGGTAAGAAGGGCCACGTAATCCGTAACTGCCCAGAAAAGGAAGGTCACCCTGAGGAACACCCTTCCGATAGAGGAAAATCAGCCCGATCTATGGTCTGCAGTGTACCAATGGCAGAAGCTGACCTCGAACTCCCTCATTCTGGAACCCCGGATGCCCCTTCTGACGCTGGCCCCAGTGATGACGCCTCATCCGGTGAAGCTTGCAGTCAAGTGGGCCCTGCGGCCATCGTGCCCATGGTACTAGAAGGGATATACGCCTCGGCCCTATTGGACACAGGGTCACAAGTAACCATAATATATCGCAGGTTCTATGATCAGCACCTTCAACACTGCCCACTAAGGCCGGCCGAACATATGAAGGTTAGGGGGTTAAGTAATGAAGACTACCCCATCGATGGGATTGTAAGGGTCCAACTGGACATACTTCAACTGAACACCGGCAAGAAGCACCCCATGCAGGTAGCGGCCATGGTATGCCCGGAGCCCCAAGACCATTGCAAGTACCCAATCATCTTGGGAACCAATGCGGACATAGTGCAAGCTATAATCCGAGCCTACTTGAGAGAGACCAACGAGTTGCCGCTGGCCGATTCGCTCCTAGACCCCATCTTACGAGAAGAGTGCCACCGGGTATATGCCTTGGAGCGTCATGGGGACCTCTACAATCGTCAACGAGGACTGACGACCATATTACCAGGGGGAGTGCAAAAGATGGCCGTCTGGTGTTGTTATCCTGACCGAGACCAGAACGACCAACTGTTCTCACTGGAGAGTGAACCTGAAGAAGAAGAGGTTCAGCGAGGGTATAGAGTACTACCCGAAGTGAGGGAATGGACGGCTAAGATCCCTATTCGAACCCACGTGTATGTGCAGAATCTCTCCCCCTTTCCGATGGAGTTTGATGTCGACCAGAAATTGGGATGCATATATCCGGTCAGCCCGGTGGGAGCCACGCCTCAGGTGAAGGCGGCGGCCGCGCACGAGCGGATAGTCGATCTGGACTTCAATTTCGGCGAGTCGACGCTGTCCACAGAGTGGAAAGAGCGGTTGACCACCCAGTTGCTGCAACGACGACATGTGTAGTCCACGAGCGAGATGGATGTGGGGTGCAGCCGCAGTGCCCAACATACCATTCGGATGAGTGATGCCACTCCGTTCCGGGAACGTTCTCGTCGCCTTGCCCCTCGGGATGTGGACGATGTGAGGAACGCCATACAAGACATGGAAACCGCTGGGATTGTGACGGAATCACGAGGACCTTACGCGTCGCCCATAGTGGTGGTGCGGAAAAAGAACGGGTCCGTACGACTGTGTATCGACTATCGAACACTGAACAATCGCACGGTCCCGGATCAATACAACCTTCCGCGCATTGAAGAGATCCTGAATGCGCTGAATGGGAGTCACTGGTTTAGCGTGCTTGACCTCCGATCAGGGTACTATCAGGTGCCCATGACGCCGGAAGACCAGGAGAAGACGGCTTTCATCTGCCCCCTGGGATTCTATCAATTCAAACCGTATGCCCCAAGTTATATGTGGGGCGCCTGCTACGTTCCAAAGGTTGATGGAAAAGACTATCGGAGACATGATTCCCCGGGAGTGTCTGGTGTACCTGGACGATATCATCGTCTTCGGAAGGACTCTGGAAGAGCACGAAGAGCGATTGTTTAAGGTGATCGACCGCCTGGGGAACGAAGGGTTGAAATTATCCCTAGACAAGTGCCGATTTTGCCATACCTCGGTGACCTGCGTGGGGCACATCGTGTCCGCCAAAGGGATCGCCACCGACCCTGCCAAGGTAGAGGCCGTGGTGAACTGGCCTCGCCCAGAGAACGTCACAGAGCTGCGATCCTTCCTGGGGTTCTGTGGGTATTACTGCCGCTTCGTGGAAGGGTACTCGAGCAAGGCTAAACCCTTGAACAATCTGTTGAAGATACAGCCTTCTTCCCTGTCTCGGAAGGGTATATCAGCCCGCCAACCGTTCGGTGACAAATGGACCTCTGAGTGTGAGCAGGCCTTCCTGAAGCTGAAGAAGTGTCTGACCGAAGCGCCTGTACTTGCTTATGCGGACCCCGAACAGCCATACGTCCTACATGTGGATGCCAGTCTAAATGGACTAGGCGCCGTCCTGCACCAGAAGCACCCGGAGGGTCTACGGCCGGTAGCTTACATCAGCCGCAGCTTGACACCCAGTGAGCAGAGATACCCCATCCACAAGTTGGAGTTTCTGGCTCTCAAGTGGGCGATCACCGAGAAGCTCCACGATTACTTGTACGGTGTCACCTTCGAGGTAAGAACGGATAACAATCCCCTCACGTACATCAATACGTCGGCCAAATTAGATGCAGCCGGCCACAGATGGCAGGCCGCCCTCAGTAACTACCGCTTTTCCTTGAAGTATAAGCCGGGGCCATTGAATATTGGGGCGGACGCCCTCTCCCGAAGGCCAGGACTACTCGCTACCCCCGATGACGAGGAATGGGAAGAACTTCCCGGCCCCGGAGTGCGGGCTATGTGTAAAACTGCAGCCATAGTTAATGACCAAGTGGCCTTCTCCGAGTTACGAGTGGCCGACTCCTTGGGATGCCAGTCGCAGGCTGTCCCCGCCGCCTACTGCGACCCAAAAGGGATGCACCTCACACATGACAAGGTGTTCCGGTGGAAAGATCTGGTAGACTACCAAATTCGAGATCCGGTCGCTAGTATCATCCGGCACGCCGTTGAAAAGAGGAACCCAGCCCTTCTGAAACGTGCGCCCAATGACTTGGTGGCCTTACTCATGCGAGAATGGGACAAATTTGAAATAGACAATTGCTTGCTCTATCGGGTGGTGCAATACCATAACCACCCGGATAGGAGACAACTAGTCCTACCTAAGAACTTACAATACCTGGTGTTGAAGTCCCTACACGATGAACACGGGCATCTCGGTGTAGAGAAGACTTTTGGGCTAGTCCGAGACCGGTTCTTCTGGCCCAAGATGCGGGAAGCGGTGGAACAACACTGCCGCCGTTGTGCCCGGTGTGTTCAACGCAAGACGTTGCCTACCAGAGCAGCTCCTATGGCCCATCTGAAGAGTTCTGGTCCAATGGACTTGGTGTGTATGGACTTTTTATGTATCGAACCTGATAGCCGAGGTATCGGTAACGTGCTGGTCATCACGGACCATTACACCCGATATGCACAGGCCTTCCCCACAAAAGACCAGAAGGCTATCACGGTCGCGAAAGTTCTATGGGAAAAGTTCTTCGTTCATTACGGTCTTCCAAACCGACTCCACTCCGACCAAGGGCGAGATTTTGAGAGTACTCTGATCCGAGAATTACTTAAAATGCTGAACGTCGCCAAATCCCGGACGACTCCGTACCACCCCGAAGGAGATGCTTTGCCTGAACGATTCAACAGGAACCTGTTGGACATGCTTGGAACTCTGAAGGGAACGCAGAAAACAGAATGGAGTCGTCACGTAGAAACGTTGGTACACGCGTACAACTGTACTCGCCATGAGTCCACTGGGTTCTCCCCGTACTTCCTCATGTTTGGGCGGGAGGCAAGACTCCCCGTAGATGTGCGTCTTCGAGTCTCAACGGATGGGATACACAATGCTACCCATTTCAAGTATGTGCAAAGGCTAAAGGACAGTTTGCAGCAAGCTTACCAACAGGCTGAGAAGTCTACAGCTAAACTGAATGCTGGCAATAAGAGACGATACGACAACAAAGTCAAGTATCGAGAGTTACGTCCTGGGGACGCTGTGTTACTTCGTAATTTGGGAGTCCCCGGAAAACATAAACTGGCAGACCGATGGAGAGATGGCGTATATGAGGTAGAGTCACAGATGCCTGGCCTCCCGGTCTATCGCATCAAAGACACAGACCGCCGGGTAAAGGTTTGGCATCGTAATCACCTTCTCCCTATTCCCCAAGTGGGAGACGAAGAAGAAGAAATACAGGCCACACCGCTCAACGGTGAGTCCGATCTATCAGAGGTTGGTCAAGAGACTGTAAATAACGAGACCCACTCTGAAACTCCTGAAGACCCTATGGAGGGACCCTCTCAAAGGGACTATTCCACATGTAGCCAGGTTCCCCCCCTGTCATGGCTGACCCCCTCCTCCCTTTCGCCAGACGCTGTGTGCGAGGGAGTGAGGGGGGGCCGCGCGCGCGAAGGAGCGATCCCTGGTAGCTAGGGACGCGAGCGGCGAGCAGGCCGGTTGCCGGGGACACGATCGGGCCGTCACTAAGGCCGCGATCGCGTTGCTACCGGCCCGGCGGCTCGGGAAGCAGGGCGCCGCCATGTTAGGGCTGTTGCGCATGCGCAGTGCTCCAACCCAGCGCGGGCGGACCAGATAGTTCGCGCATGCGCGAGATGAGCATGCCAGCCCCCAGGGTGCATAGGGGCAGAGACACCTGACGCCAGGGAACCAATAGGGCTGAGGGATTTGCCTGGGGAGAGATTGCTACATTTCGCGGGGTTTTGCAGCCACGCAGGCACTCAGGATCCGGACCAGCTAGGGGTAGGAGGTGGATGCAGGGGTGAGTGACCCTCTGCATTAGGCCAGCAGCCCCCAAGGTCCCAGTTAGGTCCTGAGCCATCTATTAGCTTGTGGAGCTTAGGGACAGGCCCTAGATAGGGACACTGCCCCATTTATTGGTTGAATAGACAGGGACACAGTGTTGAAGCCGTGCGGCCCTGTGAGGTGGGTTCTGGGCTCAGAACACCACCCAAGACCCTGCGACAAGGAGTGACATTGTCGCGCTGGACTTTCAACCCACGCGGTGTGGAGGACCCCGTCGGATCGTGTGGATTTATATCGCGGTACCCGTGGCTGGAGCCCGGGCAGGTAACCTGCAACTCACGTGCACCAACCAGGCCTATCACCAAACATAGTGGCTGCGCAGTCACACACACACATGTACAGTGGTATTTGACTTCGAGAACATGAGACATTTGGGTGGGGGTTACTGGACACAGGGTGGGGTCACATTAGAGGTGATAGCGTCCGCCGTGACGCCTAGAGGTGATAGCGTCCGCCGTGACGCCTAGAGGTGATAGCGTCCGCCGTGACGCCTAGAGGTGATAGCGTCCGCCGTGACGCCTAAAGGTGGTAGCGTCCGCCGTGACGCATAGTGTGGTTAGCGTCCGCCGTGGCGCATGATGCTGTTATGCTGTTTTGATGTTATGCTGTTACGTGATTTGTGTGTTTCCATGCAGTAAAGCCCGTCCTGTTTTATATTCGGTAGCGTTGTGTGGTTGTTCCTGTGAGGGCCTCCTCCCACTCCGTTGGGATCCCTCCCAGGTGGAGGCGTTGCACCTAGAGATGTATGATAAAGATGTACCCCAGGTTCCCCAAGCGGAGGCTTAGGCTCCTGAGAGCCACACAGGTTGCACAGCAAGTAGTAGCGGCGGTAGTCATAGGGAACACCCGTTACATTTGGAGGCGCTGCTGAGATGTCAGACCTGGGGTGCCCGAACTCAGTAAAAATGTTGTTAGGTTACACGTTACCTTCCCGCCAAGAGGTGTACACGTGGGCGGTAAAAAGGCAAGTCCCGCCCTCACAAACCCTTGCTGTAGGACAAGTGCCCGCCAATGCCTCATCCTATGAACTATGTTTAATCCTAATGCAGTACCCAGGCTTAGAAGATGCCAGAATCTTGGGTCGCCGCTCCGACCCCGACGGGTCATGGTGCACCGTATTAATCACTGGGGGATGTGAATTGTCGCCCCAACAAGGCCCATCCAACTTGCGTTTCCACGGGGCCCTCAGCTCAGGGTGTCCTGTTATATATCCTGAAATGCCGATAAAACCCGAACCCTGTAGCCCCCGGACAGACCTGCTAGAGACTAGTATGAGCATGTCCCGGACCCCACCAGAAAGTATATGTGGGGATGAGGCCAGTGTATTATCCTGTGCTAATTGTCGCTCAAGCAGACGGAGCTCCAGCCCCAGTAGAATGGGAGAAATCCAATTACTAGCCCAGGCCATCCAACAACTGGGTAGGCCCAAGCACGAATCCCCTTCCCCTCAGCCATACCGCAAGTTAAAGCTCTTTTCAGGGGTAAACCCTACTCCCACTGGTGAAGAGGCTTTTGATGTTTGGAAGGAATATGCTTTTCAGGTACTGGAAGAGTGGACCTGTCCTGATGAGGTGAAAAGACAACGAATCATGGAGTGCCTGCGCCCGCCTGCGTCCACTACCATCAAGATGTATAAAGATCAGCATACGGGGGTTACCGCACATCAGATGATGGAGTCGCTTACCCGGGCATATGGTAAGGAAGATGATGTGAGTGAGCTATGGACTAAGTATTATAATCTCCGCCAGAAAGAGGGGGAAGACCTATCCGAGTTCATACAACGGATCCAATTGCTCTTGTGGGAGCTACGTTCCCGCCAAGTCATCAAGGCCTCAGAAGTAAATGAGTATAGGCGCACTCAATTCCTGCGGGGAGCCATACCCACGCACCATATCGTGATAATGATCAGATGCACGCTACAGAAGGGAGACCCCCCTACTCTAGAAGACCTACTGGATGAGGTGAAGGGTCATGAGGCCTATACTAGGTTGCATACGCCCAAGAAGGCCAAAGACCCGCGCAAGGATGAGACCAAGGAAGCAACAGTGCCCAAAGCAAAGGGGAGCAAGAGCGGTAAGGATACGGCCACCCCGGAGGTGCCTAGGTCCGCTCCCAGGTCACTTGACGGTCCGGGTCCCCGCCCAGACTTCCGTTGCTTCAACTGTGGCGAGCAGGGCCATGTTGCAAGGAACTGTTCAAACCCCACTAAGGCCCAGACCTACACCGTGACCGTGCGGAAGGCAAGCTCGTCCCTATCAACCATACCCGAAGATGTTGCCGGGGAGGCCTTCCACGGAGGAGACGCCCCCGTCCGATGCTTACTGCCGAGTAGGGCCCACCGCTGTAATAAGAGTCGTCGTGGAGGGGATATACTCTTCAGCACTTCTGGACACTGGATCACAAGTGACCATCATCTACCGTCCATTCTACGACCAGCACCTCAGCCATCTTCCCTTGCAGTCAGCCGAAAAGATGAAGTTATGGGGACTGAGTAAAGATGATTATCCCATAGACGGAATAGTAGCGGTCAAGCTGGATATCTTGCAGTTGAACACTAACAAGTCGCATCCCATGCTGGTGGAAGCTTTGGTCTGTCCAGAGGCTCGAGAACATCCCAGTGCCCCCATCATACTAGGCATGAATGCCGATATTGTGAGGTCGGTGATTCGCTCATTCCTACAAGAAGCCGGTGAGCTACCGTTGTCATCCCTGAATATAGCCCCTGGCCTGCGGGAAGAATGCTATAGGGTGGCGTATGAGGAACAGTATGGTGAAATCTTTAATCAAGAGCGAGGGTTATTGCAGATTCCACCAGGGGGAGTGAGGCACGTGACAGCGCTGATCAAGTACCCCAGTCGGCGCGAACACGACCGATACTTCTCGCTAGAGACCCTCCCCGAGTCTGAGAATCAGTGGGGATACCGAATGATACCTGAAGTACGGGATTGGCCATCTACCGTCCCCAGGAAGATTACTGTGTCTATCCAGAACATGTCTCTCCATACCGTGCCGCTAGAAGTAGGACAAAGGTTGGGTAGAATTTATCCTGTGGATCCTGTAGACGACCCAGTGACCGTTCACACTGCCCGTGTGGGAGAAGAGGCCGAGGCACTACAATTCGACTTCGGAGAGTCTCCCCTGGAAGAGGCATGGAAAGAGAAGCTATGTGCTCAGTTGAGAGAGAGACGAGATGTGTTCTCTACTAGTGAGATGGACGTGGGATGCAGCAGAAGCGCTCAGCACACGATTCGTCTGAATGATGACACGCCATTTAGGGAAAGGTCGCGCCGCTTAGCTCCCAGAGATGTGGAGGATGTGCGGGGTGTCCTGAACGAGATGGAAACGGCCGGCATAGTGACCGGATCTCGGAGTCCCTATGCCTCACCGATTGTGGTGGTACGAAAGAAGAATGGGTCTGTTCGATTGTGCGTGGACTACAGAACATTGAACAGACGTATTGTGCCTGACCAATACACGCTACCCCGAATAGAGGAGATTCTCAGCGCACTGTCCGGAAGCCAGTGGTTTAGCGTGTTGGACCTTCGATCTGGGTATTACCAGGTTCCGATGAGCCCTACTGATCAAGAAAAGACGGCGTTCGTCTGTCCCCTGGGATTTTATCAGTTCACTCGGATGCCCCAAGGTATCTGTGGCGCTCCAGCCACTTTCCAACAGCTTATGGAAAAGACGATTGGAGATATGTGTCCGCGTGAGTGTTTGGTCTATCTAGACGACATAATCGTGTTCGGAGCCACCCTTGAAGAACACGAGACTAGGCTGATGAAAGTATTGGATCGCTTAGGGAAAGAAGGCCTGAAGCTCTCATTGGATAAGTGCCGCTTCTGTCGAACATCGGTCACTTATGTGGGTCATATCGTGTCCGCAGACGGAGTGGCCACCGACCCGGCCAAGGTGGAGGCGGTGGTGAATTGGCCAAGACCCGAGAATGTGATGGAGCTGAGGTCATTTCTCGGGTTCTGTGGATATTATAGAAGATTCGTGGATGGATACTCCAAGAAGGCAGCTGTGCTGAACGATCTGCTGAAGGTCTATCCAGAGGAACCCAAGCAGAAGAGGACCCCCCCAAGGACCCCCTTCGGGGAGCGGTGGACGCCGGCTTGTGAGGAAGCATTTAAGAGGCTGAAGAATAGTTTAACAGAGGCTCCCGTTCTAGCATATGCTGACCCGGAGAAGCCTTACATTCTGCACGTGGATGCCAGCCTCAACGGATTGGGAGCTGTGCTACACCAGAAGTACCCCACTGGGCTTCGTCCTGTGGCATATGCAAGTAGAAGTTTGACTCCCAGTGAAAAGAATTATCCAGTTCACAAATTGGAGTTCCTCGCCCTCAAATGGGCCATATCTGACAAACTACATGATTACCTATATGGGGTCACCTTCGAGGTCCGAACAGACAACAATCCGCTGACCTATGTACAAACCACGGCCAAATTAGATGCGACCGGTCACAGATGGTTGGCCACCCTCGCCAATTACCAGTTTTCTATGAAATATAAGCCTGGACCTCTCAATATAGGAGCCGATGCTCTATCTAGGAGATCGGGACTGGGCGAGACCGCCGACGATGGCCCTTGGGAAGAAATTCCAGGACCAGGGATGAGAGCTATGTGTTCCACTGCTGCTATTGTAAACGACCGAGTGGCATTCTCCGAGCTACGAGTAGTGGATTCTTTAGGGTGTCGACCTCAAGCCCTTCCAGAAGCTTACTGCCACCCTGATGGCATGGGTCTAACACAAGACGTCATCTTCACGGAGAAGGAACTGGTACTAGCACAGACACATGATCCTGCGGCTAAGGCTGTCCGAGAGGCCCTACACAAAAATGACTCTGCACTGGTGAAACGGGCTCCTCGCGAGAATGTAGGTCTTCTCATGAGAGAATGGGATAAGTTTGAGATGGATAACGGCCTACTCTATAGGGTTGTTCAATTCCACAATCATCCTGACCGTCGACAACTATTTCTACCTCGGCGTATGCAAGGTCTCGTTTTAAGATCACTACATGATGATCATGGACATTTGGGGGTGGATAAGACCTTGGGTTTAGTGCGAGACCGGTTCTTCTGGCCTAGGATGCGGGAGTCAATTGAACAACACTGCAGAAAATGTCTACGTTGCATTCATAGGAAGACCCTTCCCACCCGTGCTGCTCCAATGGGCCATCTCAAAAGTGCTGGGCCTATGGATTTAGTTTGTATGGACTTTTTGTGCATAGAGCCAGATTCAAAGGGTATAGGAAATGTGCTAGTAGTGACAGATCACTACACTCGATACGCTCAAGCCTTCCCCACGAAGGACCAGAAGGCTACCACAGTGGCTAAAGTGCTGTGGGAGAAGTATTTTGTGCATTATGGTCTGCCCAGCAGGATGCACTCTGACCAGGGACGGGATTTTGAGAGCAAGCTGATCAAAGAGTTGCTAACACTGTTGAACATTCAAAAGTCCAGGACTACTCCCTACCACCCAGAGGGAGATGCGCTCCCTGAAAGATTTAATCGGACATTGCTGGACATGCTAGGCACTCTGAAAAATTCCCAAAAAGGAGAATGGAGTAAACATGTTGAGGCCTTGGTGCATGCCTACAATTGCACTAGGCACGAGTCCACCGGATACACCCCATACTTCATGATGTTCGGGAGAGAAGCCAGACTGCCAATCGACATCCGCCTACGGGTATCTACCGACGGGATACCCAACATGGCTCATTATCGATATGTGCAGAGACTCCAGGACAGTCTGCACCGTGCCTATCAGTTAGCTGAAAGAGCCACCGCTCGACTGAATGCCAATAATAAAAGACGGTACGACCACAAAGTACGCTATAGAGCGCTCCAACCAGGAGACGCAGTTCTCCTACGCAACTTAGGGATTCCAGGCAAGCACAAGTTAGCTGATCGCTGGAGGGAGGGGCCTTTTCAAGTAGAGTCCCAAATGCCGGGCCTCCCTGTTTATCGCATACGTGATGTGAATGGCAAAGTAAAAGTTTGGCACCGAAACCACTTGTTACCTATCTCCCAACTGGGAGAGAGTGAACCTGAAACAGAAACAGTAATGAACGACAGTGAGCCTGAAGAGGCTATTGCGAATCCCGGCCCCATAGATGAGACCATTCAGGATCCTTTGGAGGGAACATCCAACAGAGACTGGTGGGCACCTCCCGAAGGTGCAACAAGTAAGGGGCCAGCTGACAAAGTACCTCCATTGGAATTTTCACCAAGTAATCAATCACTAGATCCTACCACTCCGAGTTTTGTGCCTCAAAGAGACAATGTTCAGTTGCAAAGAGACTTTCCCCAAACTGGTTCAACCTCTGCCAGAGAGTCTAGGCCTCAAGCCTACGATGGTCTGTCTCAAGAGGAAGAAATGGAGACTGAGACTCGCAGGAGTCAGAGAGTGAGACGCCCTCCCACTAGAGTGGCTTATGATTTATTAGGGGCACCTCACTATGAGTCTCAGCAGCAAGCTAAAGCCAAGCTAGCCTCAGTTATAAATATGTTTGTTGAACTGTACAATCTCGTTTAGAGTAATCGTTAAGTTGTACTTTAACACTGCAATTTTATTATATAATTTTTGTACATGTTGGAAGGTTATGTGGTTCAAGCGAGGACGTTGGAGTTCTCACCAGGGGGAGGATGTAGCCAGGTTCCCCCCTGTCATGGCTGACCCCCTCCTCCCTTTCGGCAGACGCTGTGTGCGAGGGAGTGAGGGGGGGCCGCGCGCGCGAAGGAGCGATCCCTGGTAGCTAGGGACGCGAGCGGCGAGCAGGCCGGTTGCCGGGGACACGATCGGGCCGTCGCTAAGGCCGCGATCGCGTTGCTACCGGCCCGGCGGCTCGGGAAGCAGGGCGCCGCCATGTTAGGGCTGTTGCGCATGCGCAGTGCTCCAACCCAGCGCGGGCGGACCAGATAGTTCGCGCATGCGCGAGATGAGCATGCCAGCCCCCAGGGTGCATAGGGGCAGAGACACCTGACGCCAGGGAACCAATAGGGCTGAGGGATTTGCCTGGGGAGAGATTGCTACATTTCGCGGGGTTTTGCAGCCACGCAGGCACTCAGGATCCAGACCAGCTAGGGGTAGGAGGTGGATGCAGGGGTGAGTGACCCTCTGCATTAGGCCAGCAGCCCCCAAGGTCCCAGTTAGGTCCTGAGCCATCTATTAGCTTGTGGAGCTTAGGGACAGGCCCTAGATAGGGACACTGCCCCATTTATTGGTTGAATAGACAGGGACACAGTGTTGAAGCCGTGCGGCCCTGTGAGGTGGGTTCTGGGCTCAGAACACCACGCAAGACCCTGCGACAAGGAGTGACATTGTCGCGCTGGACTTTCAACCCACGCGGTGTGGAGGACCCCGTCGGATCGTGTGGATTTATATCGCGGTACCCGTGGCTGGAGCCCGGGCAGGTAACCTGCAACTCACGTGCACCAACCAGGCCTATCACCAAACATAGTGGCTGCGCAGTCACACACACACATGTACAGTGGTATTTGACTTCGAGAACACGAGACATTTGGGTGGGGGTTACTGGACACAGGGTGGGGTCACATTAGAGGTGATAGCGTCCGCCGTGACGCCTAGAGGTGATAGCGTCCGCCGTGACGCCTAGAGGTGATAGCGTCTGCCGTGACGCCTAGAGGTGATAGCGTCCGCCGTGACGCCTAAAGGTGGTAGCGTCCGCCGTGACGCATAGTGTGGTTAGCGTCCGCCGTGGCGCATGATGCTGTTATGCTGTTTTGATGTTATGCTGTTACGTGATTTGTGTGTTTCCATGCAGTAAAGCCCGTCCTGTTTTATATTCGGTAGCGTTGTGTGGTTGTTCCTGTGAGGGCCTCCTCCCACTCCGTTGGGATCCCTCCCAGGTGGAGGCGTTGCACCTAGAGATGTATGATAAAGATGTACCCCAGGTTCCCCAAGCGGAGGCTTAGGCTCCTGAGAGCCACACAGGTTGCACAGCAAGTAGTAGCGGCGGTAGTCATAGGGAACACCCGTTACACACAGAAGGGGCATCTTCCGGAGGAGCTACGGGTAAGGGGCCCCGTAGGCCAATGCCTACTAAGGTGGCACCAACAGGCCAGCCTTTGGATCCACAGAGCCCGTGCTTTGTGCCTAACAGAGACTGTTCAGAGACATTTCTCCCCTCAAGGGAAGAGGCTGAGCCTCAGGACTGTACTTATTACTCCCCAGAGGGAGTTGCTGAAGAACAACTCCGTAGGAGCCAAAGAGTCAGGTACCCTCCAAATCGGGTAACCTATGATCACGTTGGGGCACCCCATTATGAGGCTCAGCAGTGGGCTCGCAGCAAAGTACAGTCAGTTATTGTGATGTTCAGTGAAATGTACAATTTGATGTAGAGCTGATAATAGTGAAATCATGGGTGGTTGTTGAAATTTTCATTATATAAATATGTTACGCCATTTTCATTATATAACTTTTGTATATAGTTGCATTGCATGGTGTCCCAAGCGAGGACGTTGGGGATTTTACCAGGGGGAGGATGTAACCAGGTCCCCCGCGGTGGTGATGGGTCCCCCCCCCTCGCGACACTCACCGAGGTAGCAGCCGCTTGTGGGGAGATGCGGGGGCATAGGCGCGAATAGCGCGGAGTCTGCAGGGACCGGTCGTCAAGGACGCGGTCGGACGCTAGGGCTCTGTCGGGTCCCGGTGCAGGGCGACGCGATAGGCAATTGCGCACGCATGAGCAGTGTTTCTCCTCCGCGAGCGGGCCGGTTGCCGGGGACGCGATCGGGCCGTCGCTAGGGTCGCGATCGCGTCTCTAAGGTCCCGGCGGCCGGTGAAGAGGGCGCCGCCATTACCCAGACAGCTCGCGCATGCGCAGGGGCAAGCCCGTGAAGCCCTAGCCTGCCAGGGAAGGTATTGGCCAGGGACTACAGCTCCCAAGAGCATTAGGAAACTCCATGTGATGCCAGGGAGCCAATAGGGCTGGAGGAGCTCCCTGCTTGCAGGGAATGGATACAATTCGCGGGGTTTTTGCACGGACAGTTGGTGACTGGAGCAGCTAGGGGAAAGAGGTAGGGTGCAGGGGTCAGTGACTCTCTGCACTAGGTCAGTAATCCCCTAGGCCCCAGATAGTCCTGAGTCATCCTAGCGGAGTATTGTAGGGACAGGCCCTAGGTTAGGGAACCTGCCCCATTTATTGGTAGCTTAGTCAGGGACACAGAGCTGAAGCCGTGCGGCCCTGCGAGGTGGGTTCTGGGCTCAGAACACCACCAAAGACCCTGGGACTAAGGTGATATTATCCGCGCTGGAGGTCACCCAACGCGGTGTGGAGGACAACGTCGGATCGGGCGGATCTCCCGTGATATCGCGGTACCCGTGGCTGGAGCCCGGGCAGGTAACCTGCAACTCACGTGCACCAACCAGGCCTATCACCAGACATAGTGGCTGCGCAGTCACACATACACATGCACAGTGGTATTTGACTTTGGGGGTGCGAGACATTTGGGTGGGGGTTACTGGACACAGGGTGGGGTCACTCTGCGGGAGGTTAGCGTCCGCCGTGATGCCTAGAGGTGGTAGCGTCCGCCGTGATGCCTAGAGTGGTTAGCGTCCGCCGTGACGCCTAGAGTGGTTAGCGTCCGCCGTGGCGCATGAAGGTTGTGTTGAGATGTGATGAAGTACGTTGTTGCATGTAGTAAAGTCAATAGTTATATAGAGCTGTCTGTGTGGTCATTGTGTATTGTCCTGCGAGGAACTACTCCCCCTCTGGTGGGAGCCATAGCAGGTGGAGGCGCTGCATCATTATTATTTTTAGTATATTGCCCCAGGTTCCCTATAGCGGAGGCTCAGCCTTCTGTGAGCCAACAGGTATTGCACCACGCACACCCTTGGTAACATTGCATGTTCCCTGCACTCACGCGGTATATACGATTGGGTGGGGTGATATGAGTGTTACATATGTAATGGCTGCCGCTCTGCCTAAGCTACTATGCATGCGCAAAGCCCTGTAATGGCCACCTCACACGAGATTCCTTTTGCGCAAGCGCTAGACGTTGCTGCACATGCGCGTGCATTTCCAAGATGGCGGTGCCCTCGGCGGTGCCCTCGGCGTTGCTCCGGCGATGCGCTCGCCACTCCGGTCCCTACCACAAACTCCTGCAGTCCCCTCGAAATCTCCCCAAGGACTGTGCATTGTAAAAAATATTTTTTTTGCTTGTGCCGCTGTTAAATATTGTGGAAAGCAGAATTACTCTATTGCTCATCAGTTGTCCCTCCAGCATTTATTGGGATCACCACTTTAAAGATGACAAAGTTAATTTAGAAAACCATTGCATACTCACTGCTTTGTCTGACTCAAGATAATCACTCCATAGCCCTGCATCCTGCCCGAAGCCATCTGCAAGAAGCCTCATTCATTAGTGAAGAAAGATTTCCCATATAGAGAGGGCTGAAAATATTTTATGTTCCCGCTGCATAAAAATATATTGCAAGCACTCAAGGGCAAAGGTTTATAGAGCCTGTATTATTTTGCTATTCACAGTATAGCCTGTATAGTGAGATGCCTCAAACGCGGCTCTAATTGTCAATGATTTTGCTTGCATGAAGATTCTTGCACTGCCTCTCTGCACAAATAGCAGCTTAATACGTACAGTGTAGACTCCATTATTTGAGGCAAAGATATTCGCTAGAAGATTTCTCTATCAACAAAATGTGAAAATGTGAAAGCTTTAAAATATGTATAGATTTAAAAAAATAAATGCCTCTTATCTCCAAGTTCTGTTTACAGAACAAAGTGGTTTCTATTGGTCTGCTGCTGCTTTTATTCTTCAAAGCCTTGCAAAGTCTTTGAAAAACGAGTGCAATTCTTCCAACGTTTTAAAGACCTTTAAAGGATGATGATGGTGCTGTAAAAATACCAAGGCAACCAAAGGCAGTTATCAAAGATAAAGATTTTACCATTCAAAGATTCAGCACTGCTAAAATAAATGTTTTATCCTACATCATTATCATCATCACCATCATCATCATCATCATCATCCAAACTAAAGCTTTCTCACATTTGAATCTGGTCTTTAACTGTACCATACGCTTACAACATATTATCTTTAACTGTGCATGCAATGCCTTGTATATAATGTATAACTCTGTTCATTTAATCTAACTGTGTATCTGTAACCATGTATCTGTCATCATAACTCTGTGCCCAGGACATACTTGAAAACGAGAGGTTTTAACAAGAGTAAAACATTTTATATATAAATCATCCTTTGTGTTTTAATAATAAATGTTTGCATTAAATGAACAAAGGTTATACACATTCAGTTTACAGAGATTTCATGGACAGTGAGAGATATGATTATGGGCATAAGTAACATTTACAGACAGGATTAACATTGTTTTAGAAGACGTAGGATAGACCTTCCCATAGTGGCGTAGGTACATAGTAGATGAGGCTGAAAAAAAGAAATATGTCCATTGAGTTCAACCTATGTTAAATATGGACAACAGATACTTATCCTATATTTGATTTTACAGTATATTTATCCAGAGGAAGGCAAACACAAAACCCCCGTGCAACATTATCCAATGGGGAAAAATAAATGTACATTAGTCCCCACCCTGGATACCCAAAGACATAATACATTTATATAAGATGCAGAGTAATTAAGATGCAGATAAGCAACTCAATAAGACCTACTGCAACTTAGTAATAAACTTATATTTACAGCTGCATAGTGTTTTAGATACTCTGTGTAGAAACAGTTTGTCCTTCGAATGAACATGTTGTCCTTCAAGGTTTGGTTTGATGATCCTGTGATGCTTGCTACACAGTCGACATGGAATTTATTTGATGAATTCTGAACCATGGGTTTAAATTCCTGATCCATCGTCCTGAATGTCGAGTTTCAAAATGGGATTTGTGTTTTTAACAAGAAAACATGATTAGTATTTCAACCGATGGTTAAGCGTGTGTCAGTGTCTATGACTGCTGTGATTTACTAACAATGCAGTGTTGACACTGGCTTTGCAGATGGAGGAGTCCAATGAATACTCTTAGCTTTGATGCCCGTAGCCTTGTGACTAGAACAATAGTAACATGAGCATGCAACAGAGATTTTAATTATTGTTGGCAGCCTTGGTTTTGACTTCACTAAAGAATAGGATATTAAAATAGCCTGTTTCTCAATGGTTTTGGCGTTGTCATTGTAGCACTGGGAATGAGGACATACACTCTTTCGGGCACCAGATCTACAAAATTAGCAGGATAACAGTCTTTTTTTTTTTGTAATGCATTTTTCTAGCAACATCACACTTTATGAAACTTTTCCGTTTTACCAACTCTAGCTTTTTATGTTATTTGGAAGAAAGGACAGCCATTTGCAATACGTCTCTTATTAGATTGTAAGCTCTTCGGAGCAGGAACCCCTCTACCACAATGTTACTTTTATGTCGGAAGCACTTATTCCCATGATCGGTTATTTGTAGTTATTTGTTATTTATATGATTGTCACGTGTATTACTGCTGTGAAGAGCTATGTACATTATTGGCGCTATATAAATAAAGACATACATACATAAAACTTTATTTAAAAATCCAATCCCATCTAATGAAATATTAGAAAAGAATACTACATTGAAAGCACTTCGTGTCCTGTATAAGTACAGCTGCAAACACAGAGCTGTCTCTAAAAGCTTGCAAGGGTAAGGCTAAGGCTCCGCTCCCTCAGTCAGCGCGCCCGCACTGCAGACAGGCGGGGCGCTGACAGACACAGGCCGCTATCTGCGGTCTGTAAGGAGCGGGAGGTGGGCGGGAGGGGCGTGGCTTAAGCGGGAGGGGGCGTGGCTTGAGCGGAGGGACCCGCTGCTCTCCCCCCCCCCCCCCTCCCTCGGCTCGGGCTGCTTCTGTAAGGTAAGCACACACACACACACACACACACACACCTCCTACCTTGCTTCCTGACAGCTCCCGCTCCCGCCCCCACCGCTGATTGGCTCATCAGCGCACCACATGACGCGTCACCGCTCGGGATCACTATTTTCTTGAATCCCGTGGCGGCTGATGCGTCACAGTGCGTAGTGAGCCGTCAGCGAGGGGTGACTGGGACCGGCTTGGGAGGATTCCCCTGCTGGTGGGGAACGCTCACACCGGCCGCCCGCGCCTCCGGGCGCAGCGGGTCCCAGCCCTAAGATTCACCGATGTGTCCCTTATTTAATATACACTAATACAGGGGCGGCAAACTCCAGTCCTCTAGTGCCTCCAACAGGTCAGGTTTTAAGGATATCCCTGTTTCAGCACAGGTGGCCCAATCAGTGGCTCGGTCACTTACTGAGCCACCTGTGCTGAAGCAGGGATATCCTTAAACCCTGACCAGTTGGCCACCCCTGCACAAATACACTAATCATTCAATCAAACATGCCTGCTTATAAGTATCTTCCAAAAAATATGGAATAAGATGGGAAACATTATTTTAGATACAATTACAATGCTTGGCACAAGATTAGAGCAACAACAAAAATACAGTGAAGTGGATACTGCCCATTAAACCCCACATTTACTAATCAGTTTTCTGCCATACAACACCTTAGGCTGCGTTCCCAGTAACAGCCTGTGCGCACGGCGTGGCACGTAAGCATCGCCCCCTCAATGGGGCTGGGCCCAGTAGACACCGTCACGCTGAAGGTGCAGCCGCGCCGTGCTGCAGGGTTTTTTACAACTCAATCAAATTGAGTTCAAACCTTGCGACGGAGGCATGGCCACGCCCCCACCGGCGGTTCACCCAATAAGGGCGAACCAGCCGCGTGACGTAATGGCCACGCCCCCGCAAATCCCCGACCACACCCCCTCCTGTCGCAAGCTTCCCTCTCTCCTGGAGACCGCAGATCGCGGTTAGCGCTGTGCCTGCGCTGCCCCCCCCCCCCCGCCGGGCGCGCGTGTCACAGAACGCACTGGGGACTCAGCCTTACAGTCCTTTCACTTACTGTATTAAATACTATTTTAAAAAACAGCTCCATCTAGTGGTCATAATAAAAAAAGACATACATTATACATTGGGCACATGCGTGAAGTGCCGGTATTTTTATTTATAAAAATGTTTTACCAGGAAGTAATACATTGAGAGATACCTCTCGTTTTCAAGTATGTCCTGGGCACAGAGTTATAAAAAATACATGGTTACATTAAAAGAACAAGGTTATACAGTGAATTCACAGACATTTCATAGGACAGATTGAGTTGGGAAATTGGGTACAGAGGATAAAGGGCATATGAGTTTCAGATAGAAATAGAGCAGCTTTAACATCACTTTAACATCAACCAACATCAGCGAACGGCAGCAAACGGTTCACACCCTTTGGCTGCCCTTCGGCTGCGCCAAAGGCTGTGCGCCTTTGGGGCAAAGCAGATGCACAGTGGGGTGGGTGGCTGAGATGCAATGCAGCTGTGAACAAAAGCTCTTTGTGTCCTCATGGCTCATTAACGTTCCAGTGCGTGGGGTTGACGTTCCACAAAGAACAAGCAAATGCTAACTCTTAGCACGCTGGTCCTTTGCAGAGGGGTGCCGCTCTTGGGGAGCCCCATCAGGCTGTGCGCCTTTGGGGCAAAGCAGATGGGTGGGTGGCTGAGATGCAGTGCAGCTGTGAAAGCAGCTGGTATGGGTAATCGTTAACTCCCATTCAAATCATTGAGCGTTAACGCCGAAGCGGCTGCAATATCCCAGAACGGCACTTATTGCACGTGTCCCATAAACTGCCCAAATTCTCCTTCTAAATTCCAGCATGCTTGCAAAATATAGTGTAGGGATTTACTTTGCGAGTGTTTTACATGATCTTACTCTTCAGACTGATGTCAACGTTGCTACTAAGTGACTTACACACAGAAAAGGGAATAAGCGTTTCTTAAATACTTTCAGTGGACTGTGTGTATTAAGGAACAGATGTATTGTCCTCTCTCCCCTATATCATATGAAGAGTTGCCGGGTAAGGCACAGATAATGATGCAAAAACTTCCATTCACTTGAAGTTAACACCAAATGAGCGATTCACATGTTCTTCCCCAAGCGCTGATACTTGGCGATATCATCAAAAAAAATTTACACCGTGTTTGTTTGATATTAAAACCTTTGGTGCCTGAAAACATTTTTTTTTTGCAAAGCATTGGTAGCCTCAGGCATTAATTAGGTGAAATTATTGCCTGCCATAGAGTTTTGTAATACATCTTATTACTTAACCCTATGGTAGAGTAGAGTGATACAGCATCTCTTAACCCTCCTCAATTCCCTTTGTAGCCCTGATTAACACTGATTTATATGATTGTTGGCTTATTTGTATCACCACAGCTATGTTAACAAATTTGTTGTGTATGCAAATGAGGTGAATATCTCTATCCATTTATAAATTAATACATCTTCGTGCATATGGCTGTAATTCTAAAATATATGACCATATTTAAATGTCCTATTAATGCCAACTTTTTAACGCAGCTATAGACGAACCTTTACAGAAAATAGCACTCGGTTGGGATATATTGCTTACACTGCATGAACATGGTCATTGAATTCTATGGCATGTTTATGATGTTCTGAGTTGTACTGGGATATGATGTGTTATGTGGGGGAAGAATGTCACTCACTATATCTGTATATTGGCAAAATAAATGTATAGCTAAATATAAACTTGAAAATTGAAATTGTCTACATAGCAGATTATTAATGAGTCTTGTCAATCTTTTTAAAATATTAATGGGAACTTTATGTAGAGCTCATGTGCGTCTTAGGAAATGCTATATTCATTATTAATACTCATCTAGCTATAGAATTAGTGGTGCATCAATAAACTAGTTCTAAGTCGATGTACTTTATTTTTCAATGAATTAGGATGACACATATATAAATATATTTAGATCTGTCACTCACTATATTATTACTTGACTCTATTAAATAGATCAAGTGGTTTAAGTGGTTTTTGCTGATAGTCTTTTGAATATGTCCTCTGGCGTATGGATCAAAAAAGAAGAAAAAACACAAAAACAGGAGAGACACAATGGTGTGAAATTGTTTAGAAATTATTACACCACAGATGTGATGTACAATGTGCACTCACATGCGTTCGTGCTAGAAGTGCATCTTGTATATCCAGATTTTTGTAGGGACAATGGTTATCTGGAACAAACAGCATTAAGAGGCTCTTAGCTCTCATGGTATGCCTTTTTGTAAAAGATATGATAGAAAATTACATGGCATAATAAAGTTTTTTTTTTAAGGGGTAGGGGGTGGTAAGTGGATAAGGTAAGAGGTGATTACACTCACAAACACCCATCTTGAGCTTTGTAGCCTGTAGAATATGAAGCTTTCCAGCATAATCAGCATTCCACATGGTCTTGGTCTTGCTCTGTATTGATGCAGTGTTGGAATCCTTTCGGGATCCTGGTTAAAGAAATGGATTTCCTCCACTATCTTTGCCAGCTGATGATTTTGGGAGGAAATTTCTTGCTCCAACCTCAGTTCTATAATTGCCTGATTCTGTCCAACCCATGTGGACAGGCCACACAGACTGCACTGCTCTTTTTCGCCTACTCCAGTCGAGAGGTTGCGTGTACTTCACGTGGTCATATGAGTGGAAACGTCCCAGCAATCAGAGAGGCAAGGTCTGCTTATGTGTACACTGTTCGTCAAGCCCCTACGGTAGCCTTTATGGTTAAATCCAACGCATTTTGCCTCTTGGCTTCCTCGGGGTTAATGGTTAATGTCAGAATCCTCCATCCTTAATTACTGGTACCGGATAGTAACCCTTACCTGACTTCTTACAAAAGTGGGTATTCTCACATGCTTTTAAAATACATGATTATAATATGCACAACATTCACATATATAATATATTACACTTATTGCATTTAATTCATACATACATTTTATATAATAAAAAATATGAAAGTATAAAATGGAAAAAGTTAAAAAAAATAAATAGAAATGTTATAGCTATCTGTAATTGCATACTTATAAAACAATCCAGTCTTAGAGAGGTCAGATAAATAGAATTCGAAAGATAATTGAGTAAACTCTGATAAAGGTAATAAGGAGAAAAATGATAATTTACTGAATTGGAGCAGGAAGCAGCCATGATACTCGTCCATTCTTACTGCTTCCATTTAGTTTGCATTGAATTATCACAAAGAGAACAAAAAATTGTCTACATAAAACATTATCAATGAGTCTTGTCAATCTTTTTTAAATATTAATGGGGACTTTTAGTAGAGCTCATGTGAGTTTTAGGAAATGCTATATTCATTATTAATACTCATCTAGCTATAGAATTAGTGGTGCATCGATAAACTAGTTCTAAGTCAATGTACTTTATTTTTCTATGAATTAGGATCAGACATGTATATAAACAGATTTAGATCTGTCACTCACTATATTATTCCTTGGCTGTATTAAATAGATTACGTGGTTTAAATGTTTAGCTGATACTCTTTTGAATATGTTTATAAGTTTGAGTCAAGTCTCGGCTACTTATATGAATTTCTCAGTTATCTTAGAATAAGTATGTTATCTCAGAGGACCTCATCTTACAGTAGAGGCTCCTGTAACATTACACTAATAATATGAGGGTTCTAGAGTCTACCATGAAAATTGGTAGAAATGTGCTGCTAGGACTCTAACTTGGAGGCAGTTGCATAAATGTGTCTAAGATCACAATGCATTTCATAATTGAAAGTGTGTAGAAATGCAAGTCTATGATTTCAGCATCAACTCTGGTTTAATCTTTTAATCTGCTTGACCTAAATACCTGTTTATGTAAATAATATCATCAGCCTCAATCCATCCATCATTATCCACCATCCCTTGTCAACCCACTGCTGGATGAAGGCCTCCCCAAGGATCTTTCAGGTATTGCAGTTGAAAGCTTCTCTTCACCACATTGCTCCAACAAATTTTGATTTCATCCTTCCATTTTACTATTGGTCCATGTCTTGGTCTTTTAATTACTGTTGGTATCTGTTGGTTGTCTGAATCTTCTGATTTATCTTCGCATATAGGGTCCACGTTTCACATCCATATGTGCACACAGGCAGAATACACTGGTCGAAAGTTCCCTTGAACGATTGTCTTGTCCCTTCTAATGCGATCCATCCCATCTTGATTCTCCTGTTGATTTCATTCAAAACATGTCCATCCATTGTTATTTGCCTGCCTAGGTAGACATAGTCATTAACTCCTAGTTCTATTCCATTTATTTAGATCTTTGCAGAGTTGATACATTTGTTGAACTTCACTTTGGTCTTGCTGAGATTCATATTGAGGCCCCCTTTCTTACTTGCTTTTGCATATATTTATGTGTATACAGTATGTGTATGGATGTTTTTTTTTATATGTATTGGGTAGGTGGTTTTTTTGTTTGTATTTTGGGCGTGGGGGAGGTTGTATATATTTGCGGAGGTGTGGAAGTTTTTTTGCATTGGGGTGTGGGAAGTTTTTTTGCATTGGGGTGTGGGAAGTTTTTTTTTGGCGGGGGAGGGCGGTCAGAACTGTAGTCGTGGGCCCTGAGAAATCTGTCTGCGGCCCTGATGATACATATCCCTTTCATGTGTAGGGTAGAGTAGCGGAGAGGGCGCTAATGATCTGGTGCTGATTGTTGCCAGAGTTGTTTAGTGTTTGTTACTGTAGTTTGCGGAAGTGTTACTTTGTCATTCCTTAATTGAATAATTATAGCAATGTAATGTGTCCGCCGGTCTTGCTGTTTTGGCAGATCGCGCATGCTGAGAACCTGCAGGCTGTGGATTAACCTATTTGCAGCATATAGGCTTGTGAGTGATGCTAAAACTAGCATAACTAGCTTAAAAACCTAGGTAAAACACTAGCGTAATAGAGATGTCTTTCTTTGTGACATTAATAATACCATCTCTAGCCAAACACGTAATGCAGAAGGTCAACAGATATTTTGTAAACATGAATTTCAGAGGAAACAGTGAAAATAAAAATCAACAGCCTGCAGGTTTTATCAGCGGTCGCGATCTGCCAAAACAGCAAGACCGGCGGACACATTACATTGCTATATATTCAATGAAGGAATGACATAGTAACACTTCCGCAAACTAACATACACTAAACAAATCTTGCAACAATCAGCACCAGATTATTAGCGTCCTCTCCGCTACTCTACCCTTCACATACAAGGGATATGTATCATAACGTTCCTCCAGCAATGTCGTGTACCTCATCATGTGCATGAAATGCCCAGGGGGCTGCTACTACATAGGTGAGACAGTACAGGGGCTAAACAAGAGAATGAACCTGCATCGCCACAGCATCACACGCGGAACAAGAGACAGTCCTGTTGGCGAACATTTCTCTGACTCTGGCCATAAGATGAACGATCTGAGGGTTGCCATACTCAAAGGTAATCTTAAAACCCCGAAAGAGAGACGGTTGCATGAATACAAATTTATGCAACTGTTCGGGACACTTAGCAGTGGCCTAAACAGAGATCGAAATTGTATGAGTCATTACTGACACTAGCGAACTCTCTTCCCATGAGCGCTAAAGGCCATGTCTATACATACTGTGCTATATGTATGCACACACAGCTGTCTCTCACACATACTAATACTCCTTATTTTTCCATCCATATACACCAATAGGGACCACATAGTATCCACACACACTTTTAGTTGTGCTACAAACTCTCACATTTCCACACCCACCCACACCATTTATATCCCTCTCACTCCACACACACCTTGTGTAGAGCACTGTTTATACTGTGGGCTCTCCATTCATTTTTATTCACACTGATACACATACACACTCTTTCTTCACTTGCTTTCAGTTACCCTTTGACACCTCTAGCCATAAAACACATCCACACCGGGGGAAGGACAAGCACAGATAACATTCCAAGAGACACTGTTTTTAAGTTATCCTTGCTTCATTCATTGTAACATCGCCGGAAGAAGAGATCAGTGTATCTCGAAAGCTCGCACAAATAAAAGCATTTCGTTAGCCACAGAACGGTATCATCTATTTATTTTTTGATTATTGAAGCTCGGCTAACACGGTACTGATACCTCTACATATATATATATATATATATATATACATATATGTGTGTGTGTGTGTGTGTGTGTGTGTGTGTGTGTGTGTGTGTGTGTGTGTGTGTGTGTGTGTGTGTGTGTGTGTGTGTGTGTGTATATGTGTGTGTGTGTATATATATGTGTATATATATGTATATATATGTATATATATATATATATATATATATATATATATATATATGTATATGTATATGTATATGTATATGTATATATATATATATGTTATATATATATATATATATATATATATATATATATATATATATATATATATATATATATATACATATATATACATATATATACACATATATATACACACACACACATATACACACACACACACACACACACACACACACACACACACACACACACACACACACACACACACACACACACACACATATATGTATATATATATGTATATATATATATATATATATATATGTAGAGGTATCAGTACCGTGTTATATATATATAGTAAGAGAGGGAAAGCCCCAAACAAAAGCACTCTAGTATACCAATTCAAAGTACAAAATACATGATATCTTTATTAAACAACTGTCACAGAACAAGGATAAAAGAAAGCAAAGAATGATTTAAACAAGGCATGGATCCCCTGTGCGTACAGAACTAAGCATGCATCCTCCAACAATAATATCCTAATCAGACAGAGTATCACTCTAGTGTACCTGACAAGGTGAGTAATAAATGCAGACAGGAGTTGAAGCAGAAAAGGTGGTGACCAAGGTCATATCACACAGAGTCAAAGCATTTATTCCCAATTATATCTCTGGGAAATTATCAAGTGACACAATGCAAGGTAATATGATAAGACCAAGGATAAACAGCCAAAAATGCACTATTGCAAAGCTAATAGTCATACCTCACCGGTGTGGGGCACACAGCAGAATGATGGAAGGAGCATGGAGCAAAAGTTCAGATCATGTGTACGTGTCCCTAGAGGGGGACAAACCAGGGGGTCCTGCCTACTGCACCTGCTCCTATGCGTTTCGGCCAAGAGCCTTCTACTGGGAGTGGTGAGGTAGGCAGGGTAACAATCCCGTCACGCGCATGCGCACACTACAGAGTGAGGACAAGTCACCAGTACTGCCCTCTTCTGAGAGGGAGGGCGCTTCTGGGATAACACCACACTATTGGATCCCTCACTAGGATGCGTCACAGATCTACGCAGTGAGTACACTTACCATGCACACCCTGGTGCATCACCTGTGCAAAATATATTTGGCTCATTGTAATCAGGTGTTTACATTCACGGGCATAATTACACTCCCTTTTTAAGCATGCTTGTTACCCTGCCTACCTCACCACTCCCAGTTTTGTTTGGGGCTTTCCCTCTCTTACCATATTCATTGGCCCATTTAGCACCACCGATTTATCACTGTATTTTGATTTATTAGTCGGTATTTAGTAACCTTCATACATCTTGTGGATGCGAGGTCCGTTTTCTCTCTTATCATATATATATATAAACTAGCTGAGAGACCCGGCGTTGCCCGGGATGTGAACCATGAATAAGTATGTGTAAATGTTGTATTGTATACTTGTAATGTCATGTGAATGTTATGTAAGTTTGTAGAAAAGTGTATTTGTAAAACAACAACAGTAGAAAGCACATGTATATGAGGGGGGGGTTAATGCTGTGTGTGTGTTGCGATGGTGTGTGTGTGTTTTGGCCTCCGGAGGAGTTGCGTGCGGTGTCCGTTGGCGCGGTGAGGAGCAGACTTCGATGTGGGCTCGGGGGGGGGGGTTAATGCTGTGTGTGTGTTGTGGCCTTGGGAGGAGTTGCGTGCGGTGTCAGTTGGCGCGGTGAGGAGCAGAATGCGATGTGGGCTGGGGCGTGGCGGTTAATGCTGTGTGTGTGTTGCGGCCTCCGGGGGAGTTGCGTGCGGTGTCCGTTGGCGCGGTGAGGAGCAGACTGCGATGTGGGCTCGGGGGGGGGGGTTAATGCTGTGTGTGTGTTGCGGCCTTGGGAGGAGTTGCGTGCGGTGTCAGTTGGCGCGGTGAGGAGCAGAATGCGATGTGGGCTGGGGGGAGGCGGTTAATGCTGTGTGTGTGTTGCGGCCTCCGGGGGAGTTGCGTGCGGTGTCCGTTGGCGCGGTGAGGAGCAGACTGCGATGTGGGCTGGGGGGTGGCGGTTAATGCTGTGTGTGTGTTGCGGCCTCCGGGGGAGTTGCGTGCGGTGTCCGTTGGCGCGGTGAGGAGCAGACTGCGATGTGGGCTCGGGGGGGGGGGGTTAATGCTGTGTGTGTGTTGCGGCCTTGGGAGGAGTTGCGTGCGGTGTCCGTTGGCGCGGTGAGGAGCAGAATGCGATGTGGGCTGGGGGGAGGCGGTTAATGCTGTGTGTGTGTTGTGGCCTTGGGAGGAGTTGCGTGCGGTGTCCGTTGGCGCGGTGAGGAGCAGAATGCGATGTGGGCTGGGGGGAGGCGGTTAATGCTGTGTGTGTGTTGTGGCCTTGGGAGGAGTTGCGTGCGGTGTCCGTTGGCGCGGTGAGGAGCAGACTGCGATGTGGGCTGGGGGGAGGCGGTTAATGCTGTGTGTGTGTTGTGGCCTTGGGAGGAGTTGCGTGCGGTGTCCGTTGGCGTGGTGAGGAGCAGACTGCGATGTGGGCTTGGGGGGGGGGTTAATGCTGTGTGTGTGTTGCGGCCTTGGGAGGAGTTGGTGCGGTATCCGTTGGCGCGGTGAGGAGCAGAATGCGATGTGGGCTGGGGGAGGCGGTTAATGCTGTGTGTGTGTTGCGGCCTCCGGGGGAGTTGCGTGCGGTGTCCGTTGGCGCGGTGAGGAGCAGACTGCGATGTGGGCTGGGGGGGGGGGTTAATGCTGTGTGTGTGTTTGTGTGAGGTGATCGTGCGGTGTTGTGTGAGGGTGTGCAGTGGTGAAAGCAATATTTATTTAGGTAAGAGTGTGTACCTGATTCTGCAGTTCTTTTCATGGTAGCAGGCGGTGAGGGTTTTCTGTGTTGAGAGTTGTGAAGCGTGGTCACAGAGCAGTGAGGGTTAGGTGCAAATGTAGCTCTCTCAGAGCAGTGAGGGTTAGGTGCAAATGTATCTCTCTCAGAGCAGTGAGGGTTAGGTGCAAATGTCTCAGAGCAGTGAGGGTTAGGTGCTGCGAAGCTCTCTCAGAGCAGTGAGGGTTAGGTGCTGCGAAGCGTTCCCAAAGCTCAGTGAGGGGTGGGAGAGTGTGGCAGTGGTGTAGCTGAGTGATGTGTGTGATAGTGTGGCAGTGCAGACCAATGAGAGGTGTGCGGGGGCGGGCTGCAGCATGGCCTGAGGTGGAGTGACAGGCCAAAGGTGCAATGCGATTGTCCCTAGGGACACAGGAGATGCAGACAGGCATACAGTGCTTTCACAAATATAGTATAAGATGTATGTGTATGGATGTTTTTTTTTTAAATGTATTGGGTAGGTGTTTTTTTTGTTTGTATTTGGGGCGTGGGGGAGGTTGTATAAATTTGCGGAGGTGTGGATTTTTTTTCTATGTATTTGGTGGTTGGAAGTTTTTTGCATTGGGGTGTGGGAAGTTTTTTTTTGGAGGGGGAGGGCGGTCAGAACTGTAGTCGTGGGCCCTGAGAAATCTGTCTGCGGCCCTGATGATACATATCCCTTTCATGTGTAGGGTAGAGTAGCGGAGAGGGCGCTAATGATCTGGTGCTGATTGTTGCTAGAGTTGTTTAGTGTTTGTTAGTTTGCGGAAGTGTTACAGTACCGACACACTTTATTCTCGCTCGGCTAGTCCCGCGAATTCGGGTATACCCGGGTGTATTCAGGTTTCTGATCGTTTTCTGCCGGAGTGCATTGCGTTATTTTCCCGGCAGGGATTTAAGCATTTTATTCCGGCTGGCTGAAATACTGCAATGCCGTGTAAATACACATGGGGGCGCTTGCGAGCTGTTCTCTTTGAAGCCGTCCCCTATAATGAATTGTAATGCAGTATATATACTGTATATATATATATACTGTATAACAACAACCCCTATAAGCCCTAACATACAGTACTGTACACATACAGTACTGTATATGCACATACATAAATGATACTACTGTATGGGCGGCGGGGGCGAGATGTGTTTGCAGCAGAGAGAGATCCGCTGCTCTCTCTCTGCGCAAACATCCGCACATTAAAAATTATTTTAAATACATTTTTATTGATAGTGTAGATGTGCAGGGGGTCTCCGGAGCTGAACCGCGTTGGTTTCAGGTCTGGGGACCCCCTGCTCCCCGAGATACAGCCCCCTTTAGGGGGTGCCGGTATCCCTCTGCTTGGTTTAAAGGGCCCGACCACGTGATCGCGGCCTGTAAACCAAGCAGAGCAGAGGGATACCGGCACCCCCTAAAGGGGCCTGTATCTCGGGGAGCAGGGGGTCCCCAGACCTGAAACCAGTGCGGTTCTGCTCTGGAGACCCTCTGCACATGTACAGTATCAATAAAACACATACAGTATACAGTATAAATAAACACTCGTTCTTTACCTTAGCGGCTATGCGCTATGGTAAAGAAGCAGCATTTCTGTATTTTAATAATATTGTACAGTGAGCAGGGGGTTCCCTGAGCCAGAAATTAATGCTCAGGGACCCCCCCCTGCTCCTGCTCAATATTATTAAAAATACAGAAATGCTGCTTCATTACCATAGCGGATAGCCGCTAAGGCAATGAAGGGGTTAACCCACCGTGCCCGCTTTATTGTGTGTAGTGGGGATGGGTGAGGGGGGTATTTGGCCCTTGCGGGGGGGGTTGCGGGTGCACTTAACCCCTTCACGACCGTAGCAGTTAATACCGCTACGGTCATGAAGGGGTTAAGCCCTCCCGCTACCCCCCCGCAAGCCCTAAACAAGCACCGTTGGGGCTAATACCCCATTCACCCACCCCCGCTACCCACAATAAAAAAAATACACACACACAGCAGCCGCCAAAAAATAAATAAATAACTCTAAATAAATAAATAAATAAATGACAATAAATACATTTGAAATACATTTTTATTGATCGTGTACATGTGCAGGGGGTCTCCGGAGCTGAACCGCGTTGGTTTCAGGTCTGGGGACCCCCTGCTCCCCGAGATACAGCCCCCTCCCCCCTAATGTGCCTTAGCGGCTATCCGTTATGGTAATGAAGCAGCATTTCTGTATTTTTAATAATATTGAGCAGGAGCAGGGGGGGTCCCTGAGCATTAATTTCTGGCTCAGGGAACCCCCTGCTCACTGTACAATATTATTAAAATACAGAAATGCTGCTTCTTTACCATAGCGCATAGCCGCTAAGGTAAAGAACGAGTGTTTATTTATACTGTATACTGTATGTGTTTTATTGATACTGTACATGTGCAGAGGGTCTCCAGAGCAGAACCGCACTGGTTTTAGGTCTGGGGACCCCCTGCTCCCCGAGATACAGGCCCCTTTAGGGGGTGCCGGTATCCCTCTGCTCTGCTTGGTTTACAGGCCGCGATCACGTGGTCGGGCCCTTTAAACCAAGCAGAGGGATACCGGCACCCCCTAAAGGGGGCTGTATCTCGGGGAGCAGGGGGTCCCCAGACCTGAAACCAACGCGGTTCAGCTCCGGAGACCCCCTGCACATCTACACTATCAATAAAAATGTATTTAAAATAATTTTTAATGTGCGGATGTTTGCGCAGAGAGAGAGCAGCGGATCTCTCTCTGCTGCAAACACATCTCGCCCCCGCCGCCCATACAGTAGTATCATTTATGTATGTGCATATACAGTACTGTATGTGTACAGTACTGTATGTTAGGGCTTATAGGGGTTGTTGTTATACAGTATATATATATATATATATATACTGTGTATATACAGTACTGTATATATATATACTGCATTACAATTCATGAATTTATGCCATCTGGTGGACACGCGAAGCATTGCAGCCTATTAAATCCTGATCATTATCATTTAACAGATCAGGCCCCCGTCAGCCAGGCATGAACCGTGGCTGGGAAGGCAAACGCAACGGGGCTTGTCAGAGGTGAGGAGCGGCGCATTCCAGGTATCTGCCAGGTACAAACTGGGCATTTGCTCGAATAAAGTGTGTCGCAGCAGTACTTTGTCATTCCTTAATTGAATAATTATAGCAATGTAATGTGTCCGCCGGTCTTGCTGTTTTGGCAGATCGCGCACGCTGAGAACCTGCAGGCTGTGGATTAACCTATTTGGAGCATATAGGCTTGTGAGTGATGCTAAAACTAGCATAACTAGCTTAAAAACCTAGGTAAAACGCTAGCGTAACAGAGATGTCTTTCTTTGTGACAATAATACCATCTCTAGCCAAACACATAATGCAGAAGGTCATCAGATATTTTGTAGACATGAATTTCAGAGGAAACAGTGAAAATAAAAATCAACAGCCTGCAGGTTTTATCAGCGTGCCGATCTGCCAAAACAGCAAGACCGGCGGACACATTACATTGCTATATATTCAATGAAGGAATGACGTAGTAACACTTCCGGAAACTAACAAACACTAAACAACTCTGGCAACAATCAGCACCAGATCATTAGCGTCCTCTTCGCTACTCTACCCTTCACATACAAGGGATATGTATCATAACGTCACATTATTACTGCTGTGAAGCACTATGTACATTAATGGCGCTATATAAGACATACATACATACATAATGGGCTGTAGTATACCTGCTCCTAAACCTTGGATATAATGTGGCATCATGTGATGTCACGTGACCCCGCGGCGTCATTTGATGCCGGTTACCATGGCGACGTGTCGCTGAAGATCAGGTAGGAGAAGCTGCAGAGGCCTCACGCGGTCCCCCCGGCACTTAATTTAAGTGCCATGGGGGAGAACGCAGCACCTCTGTCGCCGCTACGCCCCCCCCCCCCCTGGAAATTCTCGCGCCCCCTACTTTGTGCAGCCCTGCTCTAAGGGGTAGAAAAAAACACAAATAGTGTAACTCCGAATGTAGCACACTTTCCCCCGCCCCCTGCGAAATATGACTACTACTATGCATGTGGTGTGTTACCTGCAGCTCACAGGAGGCCTGAGCCTCCACTACTAGGAGATTGGGATGTGCCTGAGTTGTCAATCAGTAGCGCCTCCACCTGTACGGGATCCTACTATGTGGGATAACCCTGTAACAGGAACCCATGCAATAAAACACACGTGGCAAAGAGTAACAGTTTTACTACATGCAAACAAATATCTGGTATACACAGTACCACCAACCAGGCCACGCACGGACGTACTCTCCAATAACCCTCTCCCCGCCAAGTCCACTCACATGGGAGAGATAGTCCATCAATATCCTGAGGACCTTGGACACTCAACCACCCTGGTGTCCCCAAGTAGCAACTCCCACCCAAGTGTGTGAAGCAGCGCTGCTCCACTAGCGTGTGTACAGTTGGTGCACTTGTCAAGATGAGTTACCTGTCGGGTGCTCCAACACCCGGTTGCGCTGACACTGTAAGGAAGGATCCACGGATCCCACGATGTCATGCGCGAAGCCTCCGCCTCTACGTTGGGTGGTGTCTCGCATGGACGGTTCCACCGTGAAGAATGTCTCTGTGCATATGATGATCCAGTCCAGATCCCCAAGGGCCAGGTCGCAGGTGCGTCTGAGCTACAATACAGGGTCCCTATCTTTGGGGTTCCTGCAGCAGCCACAAGCTATCACAGTGAGTCTGGCCTAGCTGGGGCCTAGGGGGTCTCTGGCCTAGTGCAGGGGTCACAGACGCCCTACACAACCTACCCTAACCTTGTCCCAGCTCCGACTGGTGTGCTCCTCTGTGCACAACATGTATCGTTTCTCGGAGCAGAGGATCCGGTCAGCCCTAATGGCTGTGTAGCGTCACATAGCTCCTGCAGCCCCTGTGCATGATGGAGCTTGTAGTCCCAGCGGAGCCTTTCTAACAGTGGCCGCCCTGCAGCTACTCTCTGCGCATGCGCGACTGCACTGTGCATGCACGACCATACACAAGATGACGACGCCCTGCACAGGGAGCCGCCGGGAGTCTCCGGTGATTCGATCGCCTCTGCTAGCTGCCTGACTCTGCCGGCACCTGCCCCATGTCTCCGCTGCCTAGCGCATCCGCACTGGGAGGTAAGGGGCTTACGGGGGACCCGGGCTACACGTATAATACAGTGTATTCTCTCAGGCAGAAGGGTAATAGATGCACTTGCCCACTTTATGCCACTGAAAACAAATACAGATGTAAACGCAGTAAAATACAGGACTTAGAAAAAAGAAAGAAATCGCAAAACAGCATAAACTAACGTTACTGCTTTCATTTTGGGGTGGTTGCTGCTTGAATAATGCAAAAGATTTGAAGGCTTTAGTGCAGCATAGAGGTCCATGGTTTACATTATTGCTGTGTTGTTGCTTTAGCCTGTGAGGTCACACTCCAGAAGCAGTACTGTAAATATTATGTTGTTTCAAAGAACGATGTGCTGAGAGTAAGCTAGCCAAGAATTCTGGTATGCAGCCTGGAAGAGAATACAAACATGCATAGATCATTTACACAGTTGTCACATGCACAACTTTTTCTAAAACATGCTACACCCTTTAGTTTCCTATGTTTTTGTTACTTTTATTATGTATGAATTATGACAATGATGAAATCAGCACAAATGTTTGTATGTGCAAAACAAAATCCAAAGTATCTTACTCAGAGTCGGTGCAAAGGTATGTGGCGCCCTAGGCGAGCCTTTAGCCTGTGTGCTTCCTCCCTTTTCAGATTTCTGTAACTGAAAAATGTCAATGTTATACCCAATAGATTTTTTTAACATTCATACAGGCTTCCCCCTCTCTCCCTTTCATTCTCGCTCCCCCATTTTCCCCCGTCATTCTCCCCCTCCCTCCCCCTTTTTCCCTATATCCCCCCCTCCCTCCATACCTCTCCCCCCTCCAACCTGCCACTCTGTCATTCTCCCCCTCTCTCTCCTCTCATTTTCTCCCTCCCTCCCTCACTCATTCTATCTCTCCCTCCCTCATTCTCTCACTCAGTCTCATTCTCTCCCCCGCTCCCTTATTATCTTCTTCTCTCTTTCATTCTCTCCCCCACTCACTCTCCATCATTTACCTTCTCTCTGTCATTCTCCCTCCCTCTCCCTGTCATCCCCCCTCTCTCTGTCATCCCCCCTCTCTCTCTGTCATTCCCCCCTCTCTCTTTAATATTGATGATGATTCTATTTTAATTCCCATGTCCTTTTTTCCTGTGTATTTTTTAATGTCCATTTAAGTACTAGTACATATACAGTAGGTTTGACAGTGAGTGCCGTTTATAAAACATTTGTATCTATATTTGTAATTTGATGCTACATTTTCCAATACTGTAACCCTGGAATGTCCTCTAGCACAAACACAACAAACAGATACCTCTGCTATTCTCACCTTATCACCTAAGATCAGACTCCAAAAGACTGTTCATGGTCCCAAGGCTCAACAAAGTATCCGGACGTTCCTCCTTCTCCTACCGTGCACCCCAAAACTGGAACAACCTACCAGAGACTCTCACATCCACCACCAGTCTAAATTCTTTCAAATCTAAGGCTGTCTCACATTTATGTTACTGTACTTGTAACCATGTATTATTTGTTTTACTCTGTGCCCAGGACATACTTGAAAACGAGAGGTAACTCTCAATGTATTACTTCCTGGTAAAATATTTTATAAATAAAATTAATTCTCCATCTAAACAGAGATAAAGAATAGACCATATGGACAACCAAAGGAAACCTGCTGCAATAGAGAGAGAAAAAGAAGACTTACCAGATGATTATGGGCACAATGTATAATACCAACACAATGCAAAGGTATCATTAAAGATCTACAACACAAGCAAGATGGAAAATATTAAAACTAGGTTTGTGGCGCCTCCCATGAGTCCCATTATATAATGTAATGCTACTGGTGTGCAATATGAGTGAAATACTTAGGTGTGGCAGTCAGTCAAGATCACTCAAGTGGTCCTGGAAAGGTAGGGCGGCAGCAGCTAGAAGTTCCGTTTTCCTGAGTAACCTGTCACTTCCAGGTTGCCACCTGAAATATGAGAACAGCATGCAACGGAATCTGTGCATGTGCCTGGGGGCTTACCTGGCCAACAGGTGCATGTGCCTATGCCTAGGAAATTGGTCAGGCCAAAAAAAGAGTTGACAAAAAGACATTTAGCAACGGGGAGGTCTCATAGGTGAGAGAATGCTGGCTGAAGCGAAGGCCTTAGAAATGAGTTGCCAAGCCCAAAAGTGTACCAAAATGTAGTTTTGCATATACAGTACCCCCTGTTTATCTACAGACACTTAGAAATTGCCATACATCAACATTTTGTAAACATGTATGACATCTGTACCATATGATTTTTGATCTAAGATTTATAGTGAGTTATAGTGTGAAAAGAATGCACATCTGAGTAACTGCAATTAAATTTGCCTGGGCAGAAAGTCCATGGGTAAATCCAAGGTCCTTTGGGAACCACTAGTTGAAGAGCCATGTAGTAGAGCAGAGCAAAAGATGAAAGTGCAGGTGGAGTGAGGGGGAGAAAGTAGAAGACAAGTAAAAAAGTCCTTACAAAGTTGACCTTTGTTCTGAGAGACTGCAGGATAAAGCAGGTTCTAAAAAAGAGGTAGGTGCATTGGGGATAGTTTTATAGTTAGTTTTATATAAAACTGTAGGATATAAACAATGGAGACCATAAGAAGTTCTATTATGTTACATTAACAGTCTAAGTTGCTATGTTTCTGGTCCTGGTGCCTTGGTTTTTATGCAGCTAGTCTGAAGCAGTGGCAGAATAGTAGAATATAACTACTATTCCCAATGCTACATCCAATTGACAAAACATATAAAATAATAAGTATAAAGTTTATATACTTCAATAATAATAATTGCTTGGTTATTTAGTTAAACCCTTTAGCCAAAGCGTCATAAGCCTGCATACCAACGTCAAGGTATAACCAAAATTAATGCAGGTCCTAATAATAAACTGTGAACCCTTCCTTTTACCTCTGTATGAGGGGAAGCAACCACAGTGAGTCCTGTCCATTCAGCAAAATGCTAGAACCTCCCAAGTTAAAATGGTGGGGAGGGGTGAGCTCTGGGAGGAGGGGCCACTTACCTCCAAGCAACTGTTACCAGTCAGGAACTACCTTGACGTGGTATGCAGGCTTATGACGCTTTGGCTGAAGGGTTTAACTAAATAACCAAGTAAATATTATTATTATTATTATTATTATTATTATTATTGAAGTATTTCAACTTTATACTTATTACTTTATATGTTTTGTCAATTGAATGTAGCATTGGGCACCCTGTCTTTTGTTTGTATAAAATTATGAGACAACCTGTAACGTTGTCCAGAAACATTTTACTCACATTATAACCCTTGTTGCACCCTCAGTATCCACTATTAGGGTCCCGTTCCCGAAGTCCCAGTTTTGTAGCTAAAACATATAAAGGGTCAAAACACACATATTGTCCCCGGCTTATAGGTGCTGATAAACTGCTGGGGAACCACGGTTTTAGGGGTAGCTAGCCGGGCTTCACCTTTATTATGAAGGCTGGCTACCCCCACCGTCACACTTATCGGATCACTTATTGGATCTATCCATGATCTGGTCACTCGGCATCCACTGAGAGCTACCATTCATGAACTGGTTCCTTAATCCCCTCGAATCTCGATTCTTAAAAAACACTCTTCTTAGTCCTTCCTCTTCCTGAGTCACGGTTATTGGCCAGGCAGGGGGTAGTGCGTGTCTCAGCTGCAAACACTTACAAGGGGATTACATCCTCCCCCTGCTGAAGGCTTTGATGTCCCCATCAAACTGGTCAGGATTACCTTCGTCATAACAAATGTAGCTAACAAATGTATCCTCTTTAGGTACATATTATCACAGGTACTGTATATTAGATCTCACAAACATACAGTTCTCACACGTAGCAGCATTAGTACACCACATTGTACCACACCTCCCAGATTTGCCATGGTCCAGCTTCATAGGGATCGCCTATTTGGCTACACTAACCATGGAGACTTCTGTGGACAGCCCAGGGGAATGATAGGTCAGTCTCAAGGTGATCTGGTCTCCCTTTTGGGGAATGGTGAGTACACCTGTAGCTCTAGTGATATTTTTCCTTGCCTCTCATTTGGACCCACATGGTACAGGTGACTCTGGATCTGCTGGTCCTACACTAGGGTGGTGCTCACAACTGCATACATATCCTCAAGTTCATCCCCCCGCTCTATGGGTCTCAAAGGGATGAATTCCTCAGCTTCTGGATCAAACTCAGAGGTGGTATATCTTTCTATATCCCGTGACCTTGCTGGTTGCATTGGGGGGACCCTTCATAGAGGATTGTTCTCTTTAGAGTCCAGGATATCATACAGGGGGTCTAACAATCATTCTTCCCTATATTTCTCATCCTCATCAGATTCATCATCACCCTCTTCTGTGCATGATTTTAGGGGAACACGAGCTAGACCCTGTCCTCTGTTTAGCCTGTCACTTCTTCTAGATACCAGGCCCTCAAGGCTTCCTCCTTTATGGGACACTGTAAGAGGCAGGTCAGGTGTAGACGTACACACAAGGAGACTGTTTTGGGATATTAAAACATGGCTTTATTTAGCTTGTCCCTTTAAACAATGCACCGTAAACAAAAATATATAAAAGAAACAAACGCCTATCCCTTGTAAGGGTTAACTTACTATGAGGATCGCCGCTAGGTGTGCCGTACGTGACGGACAATACAAACAAACTATATATTAAAAGGGAATAATTGAACCTTTTGACATAGCCAGGGGCTCCCAACAGGATCACTATACTAAACTACAAATTGTAGAGAAGTTCCTAGAGATGCAAGGTAGTATTTGTATCTTAGCCCAACCAGACACAGGCCATAGAAACAACAAAACAACAGTTCGGTAAGGTCAGAAGACCAATGCTCAAACGTGGCATGGTAGATGTGTATCTGTACAGGATTCTCTATCTGCCATCACATAGAGAAGTGTCACATTGGGAGCAACAAACACATCAGCCACCTATGTTGCTTAATGTCGCTGGGTTTTGAAAATAGCGTTTTCCAAGACATTGAACGTGCATTTCGAGCTATATTATGCCCTTGAAAAACTTGGGACTCCAGCACAGTAGAGTCTCTCTTGAACTACTCTCTCCCAAGTATCTCAGGAGATTTCCTTTTTTGTGTCCACAGGTGTCTATGCACGTGTTGTATATAGGTGTCCATGATGAAGTATGTAGAATTTTGCTGGATCAGCGTGCACCCATGGCAGGACCACTATCAGGAATTGAAAGTGCTCTTTTGTCTTCCATTAAGCATTTTATAAAGAGACAGGTCCTTTCCAAAATCATCAATTGAATAATAGCAGCCATAATTTTTTTTTAAAAAGTGTGCTTTGACTATCACATTCATATGTTTGTTTAATTAGGGCAGAAAAAACATTATGCCAGAAATACGCATGTAATTAAAGTGCATTTTTATAAAAATGTAGCATGCACCAGAGATTTAAACTATGTTAATAAGGACAAAGGTTCACATTTACAAGTCGCAGAGACATGTTGAAGACAGAAGTGCATCTGGCTCTCTTCCAGGTAGACCTAAAATAGGTTGTGATCCAGCACTGCTTACAATGTAAATAATTGAACATCTACTGAGGGATGTCGAGAAAAGCAGCAGGACCAGGTGGTGTGCACCATGGAACATACTCATTGAGATACTAATTAATGCACATTTCCATATTTTCAGAATAACATACCTGATCCTAGAAGAGTTGGAATAATCCTATGATAGTTACCTTTTAAATGTCGTAAATTCGTAGGAATGCTGCTGCTATTGTCAGTACCTTAAGAAACATTTGGAGAAAAATGTTAATCTCTCTTTTTTTTCCTAAACAAAAATAAACAATGGCCACTGTTCAAAGTTCATTTGCTACTTTAAGATATGCATGGTGTAACAAATTATAACATCTATGTAATACATAATTACAACATACAAGCACTACAGGCACAACTTAGTGTTCAGCAATTAATATACTGAAAATCACAACAGAAAGTTTGGCCGCCGAGGCTCAGCCACCACACGTTGCCGCCAGAAGAAATCACTGCCGTGACTCCTCTCAATTTCCACGATGCCATCTTTAAATATCCCGATCCAATCCAAGGAGATCCTGCGCGCGCCCCGAATGTCCTGGGAGCAGAACATTTAAAGATGGCATCATCGAAAATGTTGAGCAGTTCTTCCAGCTGCAACATGTGTTGCGGAGGAGGGTCGGCAGCGATTTGGCAGTAGCCAGACATCCCATTCCGCTACAGTGTACCTTGAAGGTTATGTAGAAAACCAATGCAGAAAACGTAACGAAAAGTAACTCGCGCAGCACATTTTTTAATACATAGATCTGCAACAATATACAAATGTAAGTCTGCACCAACTCCTCCCACTTGATCCATAAATCCCTCATCTCATGATAAGACGACGCATACTCTAAAAATGGCGCAACTAAGATGTACACAGAAGCTACCCGGCGCAGGTATATTTCAGCGTGAGTTATAACAAAATAGAACATTTGCGCTAACATTTTGCCTCTGATCTTGGAGAAGATAGTAATCTCTTGCAGAGTATGAATTTTGAGCTGGGGAATATGAATTGAGTCAACTGATGTGACATAGCTGGACCTGGCAGGGATTAGTTAGGCTGTAATAAAAGGCAGTTTCATTAAGTTTACTGTAGGGCTCCAACGGAGCCCAGCCACCTCTCTCCCACACCCCACACCTCTCTCTCTCACTCCCACACCACTCTCTCCCCCACACCCCTATCTCCCTCTCCCACACACCCCACCTCTCTCTCTCACTCCCACAACACTCTCTCCCCCACACCCCCATCTCCCTCTCTCCCACACACCCCACCTCTCTCTCTCACTCCCACAACACTCTCTCTTCCACACACCCTTATCTTGCTCTCTCCCACACCCTTATCTCCCTCTCTCCCACACACCCCTACGCACTCCCACAAACCCCACCTCTCTCACTCCCACAACACTCTCTCTCCCACAACCCCTTATCTCTCTCTCCCACACACCCATCTCCCTCTCTCCCACCCCCCACGACCCCTCCTCTACCACTCACCACCCTTCTCTCTTTCCCATTCACCCACCACAATGGTAAGCTGAAGAAAAATGGAAAGAAATTCCCATTCTGGTACAGAACGCTCTCCAAAACTTGGAAACAAACTGCTAATCCTCGGACAGAGACAATCTTTATCAAATAATAATAATATAATTTAGCAAAATTATTTTATATATGCAGTCGGTGCAAAAAGGGATAGTAATCTTATGCACACACAAAGAAAGGAAACCACACGATCTCCCAAAGATCCCTATTTATTGCACTCAGAGACTGACATAGTATACTGTATATGGGTTTAAATACTCCCAGACTCAACTGTCTAAATGGCTAGTTTCAGTACATAAAGCAAATGCTCCCAACACACTCGTCAGGGTATAGCCAGGAATAAATAGGGATCTTTGGGAGATCATGTGATTTCCTTTCTTTGTGTGTGTAATGTTTTGAGTGAAATTAAATGAACCTGCATAGTAAAGCGATTGACCACTAGTAGAATTGTAGTCATGCCTTGAGAGGATGGCAGTTAGACAGTAAAGTGCATTGCCAAATGGTTTCAAGGCCAGTCAGGGATTGGCAGTAGTAGGAGTAAACCGCAAGGAACAGCTCTGGGTACTTTCATTTTTGCAGAATTGGCGGTCACAAACTTTTTGACATCACTCAGAATCTCTGGCTACCAGTACATGCATGATAAATATTCAGACGTTTTCTTCACTCCAGGATGGTCGACGAACTTGGATTCATTTTCCCAGCATATAGCCTCTTTTTGGAGCCGCGGAGGTACGTAGAGTCTTGAAGGAGGTACCGGTGATTGAACAGTGACATCCAACTGTGCTAGAAGAATCTTTGTAAACAGGGGAGTTTAAACCGAGGAGATGATGCAGGCAGTGTGAACGATGGGGCTCTTATCGGTCTCGGCAGTCTCTTCAGCAGAATTGTCTAGACAAGATGTGAGCCTTAGTAATCTTTGAGCCTGGATGAAAGGAGATTATAAAATTTAACAGCGTGAATGCCCATCTTGCCTATCGTGTCCCAAGTCTCTTAGCTCCTATGTATTCCAAGTTTTGTGGTCGGTGAGAATTGTGATCGGTGAACTAGTTCCTTCCAAAACATAACGCCATTCTTCGGGTGCCATCTTAATGGTGAGGAGTTCTCGGTTCCCAATGTCATAGTTTATTTCCCAGCAAACAATTCCTTAGAAAAGAAGGTGCAGGGGTGTAATCTTTCTTGAAATTCTTAACATTGAGAGAGAACCGCTCCTGCCCACACATCTGAGGCATTGATCTCAAGGACAAAAGGTCTGGCTGGATTGGAATTCATTTATTTATAACAACGTTTATATCGCACTCTTATCCAGTGCACTGTACATTAATTAGTAAAATTGCTTGGTTAGTGGGCTGGGGTAGGAGACAGGTCTCTGGATTTAGTCTTGTCAGTGGCATGGTGATGGGTCTGAGTAAGGCAAATGATCAGAATCGAGAGGAGGCACAGGAGTCTGGGGGGAGAGAGGTTTGTGGCAGTCAGGGAGCGAAGAGGATGAGAAGGTGTGTAGGGATAAATGAGTGCTGAAAGGTAATGATGGACAGGACTATGGAGAGATTTGTAGACCAGGGTGAGGAATTTGAAGAGGGAATGCTGTTGGATGAGTAGCCAGTGGAGTTGGGAAAGGAGAGGGGTGGCGTGGGGAGAGTTGGGGAGATTGAGAAGTGTACAGGCTACAGCGTTTTGGATTTGTTGGAGGGGTATGTTGGAGTAGAAGGGGAGATCGAGGAGAAGGTAGGAGTTACAATAGTAGAGACGAGTCAGATGAAGGAGTGGATGAGAAGTTTGGCTGAGGAGAGAGAAAAAGTGTACAAATGTTTCTTATGTTGTATAGGTGGTAGTGACAAGTGGTAATGATGGAGGTGATGTGTTGGGTGAAGAGGAGGGAAGGGTCAAAGGTGACTCCAAGGTTGCTAGCCGAAGGGGAGGGAGAGATGGTGAGGGAAGAAATTAGATGGTGGGGATTGGGGAGGATAGGAGGTGAAGCAGGAAAGTAGAGAACATCAGTCTTAGCTGGGTTAATTTGAAGGAAGTGGGAGGACATCCAGGTGGAAAAGGCAGAAAGGCAGACAGAGATACAGGTGGAAGGTTTGGACGAGCATAGTTGGAAGGAGACATAGATTTGGATGTCGTCTGCAAAAAAAATTGACGTTGAATCCATGGGAGCAGATGAGGTCAAAGAGGGGAGCAGTGTAGAGGGAAAAGAGGAAAGGAAGAAGGCTGGAGCCTTGGGACATGACCATATAGAGGCTGTTGGATGGAGAGGATGAATTGTTGAAAGTGGGAGAGATAGGATGAGAGCCATGCGTGGGCTGTGTCAGTGATGCCAAGGTTAGTGAAGGTGAAGATGAGTGAGGTGATCGGTGTCAAAGGCTGAAGAGAGGTCGAGGAGGAGAAGAATGGAAGATAGTATGGAGTGGCAAGATTGGGAGAGAAAGTTGTGGCTGGGGAGGAAGGCAGTTTCAGTAGAGTGTGAGGAACGGAAGTCAGACTGTACAATGGGAAGGAGGGAATGGGTGTGGATGAAGGTGGAGATTTGGTTTTGAATGATGCTCTTGAGGAGATTGAAGTATGGAAGGAGTGAGATAAGGATAGGTGCCAATCCTTCCAGGATAGGTGCCTCCCTGAAAGGCTGCTAGGGCTTTGGGAGTCCATTTGGAGGGAACTACTCCTTTTTTGGTCAGCATCGTGATAGGAGATACCACACAGGAAATGTTTTGTTTAAAGCGCCTGTAGTAGTTGGTGAACCCCAAAAAGCATTGTATGGGCTTGAGACCTAGAGGTAAAGACCATTCAGGAACTGCTGACATCTTAAGTGGGTACATTGCCAGGTCCTTGGATGTGATGATATTGTAAGGGCCCGCGAAGGTCGGGGTCTGCCACAGCCTGCTATCAGGTGTCTTGCCGAGCCCCCTCTCCCTGGTACCTCCCGCAGCCTCGCTGATTCCGTCCATCTGGTCCACCCCGCATACAGGAGCCGCGCGGCTGGAGAGACTGTCGCCACGGGTCTCGCCTCTGGTCTCCGCTCCTGTGGTAGTGTCAGCTGCGTGCAACGCGCATGGACGGCATGAGGGTGGACGGCCTGCTCACATTGCCAAACAGAGCCTGGCTTCTCTGATTCATACCACGGCCCTTGCGGACTCCTCCCCCGCCTATCACACAACCACTTACTGCTGACCTTCTTCCCTGCTGGCTCCCTATTGGTTCCTGGTGCTATATATGCTCAGTCAGCCCCTTGGTAGATGGCTGAGCATAAGACTTCTTTTAGTGTGAAGTGCTTACTGCATCCATTCATCCCTGCCTTGCTACCATGTCCTGTGATTTCCTTTTGTTCCTTCTGACCTTTGGCTTCGTACCCAGACTCTGACTCTCTCTGCTCCTGACCACTGCAAGTACGACTACGATACGCAACTCTCCAATCCCTGACCATGGCAAGTACCATGAAGATCCGCACCTCTCCAACCCCTGACCATGGCAAGTACCTACGACGATCCGTACCTCTCTAACCCCGACCCGGCTAACGACTACGACCCTGCACTCCGGACACGCTCACGTGGTTGGAGGTCGGTTTTATCCAATCCCCACCTCAGCCTCGCGGTCTCGTTTTGTTTGTGTTAAGCACTACATCACAGATATAACCCAGGAAGGCAATTTTCTACTTTTAAAATTTCCACTTCTCTAACTTGAGATAAAGGTGTTATCTCGCTGCCTTCCCAGTGTTCGACAGATTTGGAGAACATAAGTATATTATCGAGGTCTACTATGACAAAGAGATCCAGGAGGTCACAAAATATTTAATTAATAATGTCTTGAAATGCCGTAGGAGCATTGCGTAAGCCAATGTCTTGATATTCATAATGGCTATTGCGTGTATTGAAGGCAGTCTTCCACTCGTCACCTTCATAAAGCGGATGAGATTGTACGGTTCAATTTAGTCAAAATGGTTGCACCTCACAGATACTTAAAGAGTTTAGAAATCAGAGGAAGTGGGTTTCGTTTTTTGTAATGAGTTTATTCAGACCCTGATTATCAATAAATGGCCTGAGGGAGCCATCTTTCTTCTCAAGAAAAAACAATCCGTCTCCTGCAGGAGAACTAGACTTGTGGATAAAGCACCTTTGAACATTCTCCTGGATGTACTTGTGCATAGTCTTGGTTTCAGGCTCAGAGAGCAGATGGGTACGGCCACAGGAGGCACAGATCCTGGCAGGAAATCTATTGGGTAGTCTTATGGCCTATGCAGGGGCAATACTTCTGCCTGTTTTTATCAAAGGCATAGATGATGGCCAGATAGGGGCTAGGGAGCCTGGGCCGGAACTGTGGTGAGCATGTGGAATTTCAAATATTGGACGAGGAACTTGGAGGCAGATCCCAGCGCAGGATTTTCCCAATGCCATTACCTGATCAGTGACCCAGTCAATACTGGGGTTATGTTGCTGCAACCATGGAAAGCCCAGTAAGATACACTGGCGACACACTTTATTCGAGCTCGGCTAGTCCCACGAATTCGGGTATACCCGGGTGTATTGAGGTTTGTGACCGAGTGCATTGCGTTATTTTCCAGGCAGGGATTGAAGCATTTTATTCCCGCTGGCTGCAATACTGCACAGTATATATATATATACTGCATTACAATTCATGAATTTATGCCATCTGGTAGACACGCGAAGCATTGCAGCCTATTAAATCCTAATCATTATTATTTAACAGATCAGCCGTCCGTCAGCCAGGCATGAACCCAGGCTGGGAAGGCAAACGCAACGGGGCTTGTCAGAGGTGAGGAGCGGCACATTCCAGGTATCTGCCAGGTACATACTGGGTATTTGCTCGAATAAAGTGTGTCGGTGCAGTAGTGCAGGTTGGGGGAGTGGATAACGTTAAAGATGATAGTGAAGAATATCCACAGATATGAGCAGCGGGACTATCTCCTGAGTAATAGTGCCTGGAACAAAAAGTCTCCCATACATGGCGGTTACTGTGACCTGAGTTATTTTACGACATAGGGGAATGGCATGAGATACTACGAAGGCTCCATCAATGAAGTTGCCAGCAGCTCCACAGTACACAAAGGCCTGTGTATTCATGTAAGAAGTTCCCCATGATATGTTGACAGGAATCAGTAGTTGTTGACGGGATCTTGGAGGAGGAATAGCAGAAATCTCTAGAGAGGAATCCTCCATCTTCTTTAGGAGTTTCCCTACTTAGCAGGTCACTTCTGGATGAACTGTTCCCTCCCAGGCAGTCCTTTATCAGGCCGACGTCGCTGAAGCCTCATAACCTCACCACCTCTCTCTCTCCCTCCCACCTCCACCTCCCCCACACACCTCCACCTTTTCTCCCAAACTCAATAACCTCCCCATACACACTAAGTCCCCCAATACACATAACCCCCATGCCCCCAATACACAACATCCTTGCCCCCAATACACATAACCCCCATTCCCCAATACAGCTGGTCCTCGCTTATCCAACGTAATGCGTCCCACAAACAGCTGTCAGATAACAGACCATCGGATTGCGGGTCCATGTTAATCGGCGGTGGTGACGTCGGATAATGCATCCAGCGGACTGGATTATGTGACGTCGGATAAGGCATTCAATGGAAATCAGGCCGTCGGATACAGAGGACCACCTGTACACATAAACCCACTCCCCCAATACACATGACCCCCCTCCCCAATACACATACCCCCAATACACATAACTACAAGTGCAAAAAAAAACAAAATACATAATACCCCCCATACACATAAAAAAAACAATACACATAATACCCCCTGATACACATAATAATCCCACAAATACACATACAGTATTAACCCTCCTCCAATACAAAAAAAATACCACACCCACACTTACCCTTACCTTTGTGGGAGGCCTCCTGTGCCACGCTCATCTGGAAATTGGGCCGACTTCCAAGTCGGGTTGGGGCTTAAACTGGAGGCCGGCTGCAAGCAGGGGGAAGGAGAGAAGACAGCTGCAGGGGGTGAATCTGGGGCCAGGCAGCCAGACGCAGATGCTGGGATCAACAGTTGCCTCAGCTCTCTCCCCCTGTTGGCAGCTCTGGTTGTGTGATAAAAAAGCAGCCAGACTTCCAGAAACCCTGGGAAGCTAGGCCAGTTGAATATTCCTGTCAGTGTCATATCGTGCACACACTGACTGTTTGACAGTTTTTCCACTTTGCCTTCCCATGCATCCAGAGCCTGTATCTGGTGGCCTATGCCACAAATAGACATATTTGGGTATGTTGCCTCTGCTTTTGGGCCTGTCCTTGACCCCACTAATTCAATCAATGTACCTGGATCAGGTGCAGAGCTCCGGACAATCGGCATCCCGCTGTGAGGTCTGTTGCTTTGTTCCCTCCAAGACTGATTGGCGTCTCCCTAATTTACTATGGGTATGACCATGGCCCTCTCCCAGGTATCAGTGCCTCCCGCCTATCAGTATTTGTAGAGACTATGGGGGTCATGCAGTAAGCGGCGGAAAGGCACTTCTCACCCATTTACGCCAAAAATGCATACCCCGATTCAGTAAGGGGCGAAAACTTGGCGAAAAGCAAAAAAAACGCCAAGTTATTTGGCGGGTTTTTTTTCCGCCATCGGCGCGGCGAAAAGGCACTTTGCGCTGCAACTAGCCATTTTTTCAACCACGCTCAATTCTAGTAGTGGCGATTAGCTTTGCGCCACTCTAGAATGGCGTTTTTCACGGCAATCCGGCTCACCACAAAAAGTAGGCAAGTTGCTGGTGAGAGGCTGCGGATGAGCAGTGGAACGGCACTTAGAAAAAATCAGGCCTTTTTCCTGCCCGTGATTGATGCCGGGGGTCTCCTGAGCTGATACCATTAATACCAGCACCGGAGCCCCCCGGCATGCATCCGAGGCAGGAAAAATGCATTTAAAGCCCACTTCATTACCTAAACGACTAACCGCTAAGGCAATGAAGGGGTTAACCAGCCGTACCAAGTTTATTGTGGTTAGTGGGGATAGGTGAAGGGGGTATTTGGCCCTTGGTGGTTGTTTAGGGCTTGCGGGGGGGTTGCAGGTGCACTTAACCACTTCATGACCTTAGCGGTTAATACCGCTATGGTCATGAAGGGGTTAAGCCCTCCCGCAACCTACCCTCAAGCCCTAAACAACCACCGTTGGGGCTAATACCCCCATCACCCACCCCCGCTACCCACAATAAAAAAAATACACACACAACAGCCCCACACTAAATAAATAAATAAATAAATAAATAAATAAATATATAAATATATATATATATATTACAGCAACAACCCCTATACCCCCCTAACATACACATACATGCACATCAATGATACTATAGGCCGGCGGGGGTCCTCGGGTGTTCCCCGCAGGGTTGCAGTACCAATTCAGTGCACCCCCAAAAAATTACAACACATAAATACACCACCCTTAACACATACAGTATAGTAATGTGCAAAATTACTATTATCCACATATGGATAATAGTGAATTTGCCCATTTAAAATACATAAAGAACAATAAATAAAATAAATACATATAGCACTCACCCATGTCCGGCTGACACGATGAAGGCCATCCTCATCTTCATCACCGTCCATGCCCCCTCCGATACTGCAAAACATGACAAAGAATAAAAACAGCCAATGAAATGTCCCCTAACCCCTTAATCACCATAGCAGTTATTAACCGCTACAGTCATTAAGGGGTTAACCCACCCTCACCCACCACTCGGGAGGCCTACATACCCTCCCCCACTAACCCCCCACCCCGTGAGGCGTAACCACCCTCACACACTACCCAGCCAGGAGGCCTACCCACATACCCTTGGGGCCAATACCCCCTTCCCCCACCCCCTGTACCCACAATAAAAACAATACACAACCCCACAATAAACATCATTCTATTTATTAAATACATAACCCACCCCCTGTGCCCCCCCATAAATACATATTATTTATTATTTTACATACAGGGACCCCCTGCACATCTACACTATGAATACAAATTGATTTGAAATATTTTTTATTTTGCCAAGGTTTGTGCAGAGAGAGCGGCGGATCTCTCTGCTGCAGGCACATCTCGGCAGGGGACGGCGTATCGCCTGGTTATCAGCAGACAGACTGACTCGCCACCGGCTACTCGGCGTGTTGCTTTTGCAGTGATTCGCAAGGGATTCGGCTTTATCGGCATTTTCCCGCCAAAATTGGATTTGAGATTCAGTAAGCGCCGATAAGTGCTCAAAATCGGCAGTTTTTCTTGCCGATAAAAATTTATCGGCATGCGGCTGCCGATAACCCACTTATCGGCACTTTTCGGCACTTTTTGAAATCGGCTGTATTCAAGTAGCCCCGATCAGCTTATCGGTGCTGATTGGCACTCAGAAATGGAGATTTCATCGGCAATTGGTCCCGCCAACTAAAGTTGGCAAGTTGGAGGGGAGAAGGATCGGCAAGGTTGCCGGGACGGCACTTAGAAAAAAAAACTCATCTCTACATCAATGGAGTCAATGGAGCGGGGACTTATAACATTATAGGACAGTTTATGTTCTATTGCTCATAATAAAAATGTGCTTGGCATTACAGTGTCGAGGTCATTCACTTCATCGTGTCAGCGCTTACGTTTATTATTGGCAGAACATTGTACTTTTATATGTTATGATGATTTGCGTGTCACATTAGTCTTAATGTTATGATGTGTCAAGGGAAAATCCTATACTCAACTCTTAAAGGAACAGGTCACATAATATGAAACATGTTACTTAAGTGTGCTTCAATTTATTATATGATGTAACACATTTCACACATCTAACAGATCCAGCGTATAGTAATGTTGCTATACATTATACAATGCTTGTAATGTGTAACGCATGATCAAACGTAAATGTAGCTGTTTGTTTTCATGTTTACATGTACTTTGTGACCTCCCTCTTTTGATGTCGATCGCAATTGGACACTCAATAACATTGCATGTTTACATTGTACACGATGCATTAGAATCACTTCATGCTAACTTATACACACATCTATAATAGTTACTCATTTTTACACGATTGAAACTGAATCAATAGCAACTATCCTGATTGCATAAATTATGCATATGCACTTTACAATTAGTTCATGTGAACAGGTGACAATAACATGCCAAATTACACATGTTGCAACGTAGTTTCTCAACGTCAATGTCATGGTTGTATCCTAATTAGATGACTGAGTGTTGCGTTCTGAAATGGTACATGCATTACACATTCCAGAAATACTTGCCAATAAATGGTTGTACAAAGCTTAACGTTACATCATTCTCAAATATCATGATTGCCTGGTGAACACACATAAATAATCCTTTTAATTGCTACTGGATACACGTTGGGAGTGAACAAATTGGATATGTTAATGTAACACCTTGCACTTCAGCAAGTCACCTGACATCATCACATAGGTATTTAAAGGAGGGCAATTACCTGCGCATACACAGCTACAGACCTGAAAATGATGCGAATGTTTATGAGACGGAGGAACATTCTATTGGACAAGAGGCTTGCTGATGGAGAGGATGTCACAGGCCAAGGAAGGGACAGGGACAGAGGCAGGGACAGTGACAGGGACAGGCACGTGGACAGGAGAGGGACAGGGAGAGGGAGAGGTCGAGGGAGAGGGCAAGGAGATGAGAGGAGAAGAGAGAGGAGAGAAGTTGTGCCTCGTCCTTGTTTGTACAGGGAGAGAACCCTGTTAGATGGGATGAGTGAGGAGGAGATTGTAAGTCGCTATTGTTTGAGTTCAGCAGCAATCTTAGCTCTTAATGAAGAGATACAGGGAGATTTAGATTTTGTGACAGCCAGAGGTCGTGCAGTCCCTGGGCTTGTTAAAATGCTGTGCTCATTACATTATCTTGCTTCCGCGTCATTCCAGACAACTGTGGGCATAGTGGGCGGGGTCTCGCAATCTACATTCTCGCAGGCCTTTACCCAGTTTCTTTGTGCACTGAATAGACGCACTAGGAATTATATTCATTTTCCTACAGAGCACACAGAGTGGCTGGAAGTCAGGAATGGCTTTTATAACATAGCCGGGATACCATGTGTGATGGGTGCAATCGATTGCACCCATGTTGCTTTGATCCCGCCTAGTCAGAGTGAGCATGCTTACCGCAACCGTAAGCACTACCATTCCCTGAATGTACAGGTGGTATGCGATGCCACGATGAAGATTATGCATGTGGTAGCCAAATTCCCTGGTTCCAGTCACGATTCCTCTATCCTGAGAAACTCATCAGTCTTCCATGCTTTCGAAGAAGGCTATTTTGGACCTGGTTGGCTGTTGGGTGAGTACATATTATGATGTGTTAACAAACAACTCTTGGTTTTCTAGGAAATGTTGTATGTAATAATGTTAACACAAATTGTTTCATATTTGTGCACGATGGATTATAGGTGACTCAGGATACGGAATTAGGCCGTGGCTGTTGACCCCTGTGGCAAACCCTCAATGTGAAGCAGAGGAGAGGTACAATTTTGCCCATATATCTACGCAATCCGTCATAGAGAGGACATTTGGGCTTCTCAAGACAAGATTTAGGTGTCTCGATAGAACTGGTGGGGCACTTCAATATAAGCCTGCTAAAGTGTCTGATATTATAATTGCATGTTGCATTTTGCACAATGTGGCACTCCGCAATAATGTACAAACAGACATACGTCAGGGTTTGGAGGAGGAGCATCCCGTCAATTTACCAGCTGACACTGACCAAACAGCCAGTGGTGTTGAGACACGTCTGAATGTCATAAACACATTTTTTTCATGTAAGCAAATACATATATGTTCATAGTACTACATAGATGTATTCATTCTTTGTTATGATAAATGCATTTGTTCAAATACCATTCACTTAGGAAACAGATGAATATGGTTCGCACACCTTTCTCTTCTCTGCTGTGTGGACAATTGCATGTGGCACCGGTATGTCATTCATCAACAGGTTGTATTATACTTCTTACCACTAAAAGGTGTTGTGTGTACATCAGGAAATAATGTGTACTAAATCTTTATTTTCTGTACATGCTATTTTTGGTTAGGCATACACAATAAACCTACTATGTCGATAGCCAATAGCTAGTGCAGTATGGTTACATACAATTTTGCTTTTGGAGTGTGACATGTGAGTCACAATGATGTGTACACTATTGTGTATTTCAGATCATATTTGAAGTATTATAGATGTTGTTTCATATCACATACAAAATTGTCAATTCTGTGTGTTGCTTACCTTAATGAACATGTCATGACAATGATTTATATTCATTCATGTTTTCTTTTTCAAGGTATATCACTTCAATGACTGCTCATGGTATGTATTTCAATTCACATCTGTCATAAGATGTGCAAACCTCGATACAGGAATAGTAACAAGATGTATAAACAGAACGTAATGAAAAAGATGTGACAATTGAAACATGTCGTTTCTGTATTGTGTACGTGCGTTTATCTACACTTGGTGGTTATTGTGCAGTGTGTTTTAAAATCATTAGGGACATTACATAACATGTAATTTAGCAAATGTAACAACATCCATTAATGGAATATAGGGGTGGGGGGAGAAAAGGGGATAAACCCTGCTCAGCTATTGATTATGGGAGGAGAACATCCATTGATGCACATGAGTGATGTTAACACTCAATGCATGTTTGTATGAAAAGACCCCAATGTTTTAAACATCATTAACATTGCAATGTATGTGATTAGTTGTTGTATCACTTCATCTTCATGTTGATTACTACATTGTCACATGTGTATGTATAAGTGAAAGATGTGTGTTGATTTGACGTACATGTAACATGTGTCAAAATGTTAACACCATTCCAAAGTATAGTTCTTTGGATTCTCAACTTTTCCTAATTCATTCAACACAATGACAATGTAGTTAATTGTTACACCGATGCTCACCACAAACCGGGACCGGACCGCGGGGCTGAGGTGGGGTTATATAATCACCGACCTTAGTCCACGCAGACTGATATGGAGTGCGCAGTTCGTAGTCGTACATCGCAGGGTCAGGATTGGAGAAGGCAGCATCGTCGTTAATGAAGCAGGAGTTCGGCAACAGGAAGTCAGGAGTGCCCCGCTTCAGCTTAGGAGCGTGAGCGCGGGGGTGGCTTCTGCGCGAGGAGCGGCCTCGGCCCATGACGCCAATCTCAGCAGGAGGAGACAGCAGGCTGGCAGAAGTTCACCGCAGGGCAGCGTCGGGAAGAACCAACGCTTCAGCGCAGAAGTCCAAGGCAGGCCACTGCAAGAGGATAGCAGCAGGCCGCAGGAAAGGAAGGGTAGCCACTGCTAGGAGGGAATGCAGCAGATACCAGTGCTGGCATCAACGCTTCAGCACAGACGTCCCGGGTAGGCCACTGCAAGGAGATAGCAGCAGGCCAGTGCAGGCATCAACGCTTCAGCACAGACGTCCAGGGCAGGCCACTGCAAGGAGATAGCAGCAGGCCGCAGGAAAGGAAGGGTAGCCACTGCTAGGAGGGAATGCAGCAGTTACCAGTGCTGGCATCAACGCTTCAGCACAGACGTCCAGGGTAGGCCACTGCAAGGAGATAGCAGCAGGCCAGTGCTGGCAACAACGCTTCAGCACAGACGTCCAGGACCAGGCCTCTGGATACTAAGGAACTTGGAAGGTAAGAACGCTAGGAGAGAGGCCTGGGGTGGTTTGTGGCAGAGCCAGTAACATAGAGGTAGGAATAGTTATGCTCGGCACTGGTTCAGTGCCGACACCTAGAATATAAAGGGCGGAGATCCAATCACAGGAGGAGGGTGTGTGAGAATTCCTCCAATGAAAGAACACAGGGCAGAAGCTGCAATGAGAGGCAGCACCTGTGCCATAGATTGCCAGAGGAAGCTTGCAACTGCACAGGTCTGCAAGGCAATAGTCAAAGCCAGTAGTGGATTCCTTACAGTACCCCCCCCTTCAGGTGAGACCTCCGGACGAACAAGATCCATCACAGATTTGGGGGACATGGAATTGTTCCTAAACCTCCTTAGGCGAGAGGTGGCGTTGAAAGCCCATAGTTTGTTGGGATTCCTTACAGTACCCCCACCACTGGGTGAGAAGCCTGGGTGAACAGGACCATTCATAGGTCTGGGAGACATTGAGTTGTTCCTGAAGTGTCTCCGGCAAGAATTAGGTCCACAATCGAGATGTACATTGGCGAGTGCCATGAAAGACAGCGGTGGTACTGCAGTTCTTGGTACATGGACAATGGGACCTGAGGGCTCCGGAATGGGAACATCGGAAGGACAGTAGCCAGGTGTCCGGTGCATAGTAATAGTCCAAGAGTACGGGACACAGGACACAGATTGTCGGACAAAAATGGCAGAGGGACCTTCAGAGAAGGCAATGTCTTTGGTGAAATCAGCACGGAGGAAGTTGCGAGAGTCTTTAGCTTCCAAGGAATTCCGGGTGGTGGTTAGCAAGGGAATGGGGCGGGAGGGTTCACTACACACTATTGCAGCGGTACTTTTGATACCAAGCAGGGTTGCTATCCCAAGCAATTTGCGAGAGTCTGTAGCAGTGTGTATGCAACTCATGGTACTGGCAGTTGAAGAAGGATCCGCTTCCTTTGGTTTGTGATCTTTAGAGAGAATTAAATCCGAAATTGTGGCCTTGGCGAAGGACATAATAAGCATGTCTATACCCATAGTGGACCCATAGAGAACAGGAACGGACGCTTCAGGTAAAGCGACGAGGTCCAGTAAGGGTGCCTTCGTCTTAGGGAGAGGCCAATTGCCATACAGATCGGGCACTTTGGGCACCGCACAGAGACCTGCGAGTAAGGAGTCTGTTTGAAAGGTGAGAAAACAGATTTTATCCAAAAAACAAGGCAGGCGGTTAAGCGGTGCATCAACCTTAGGGAAAAAAGTCTTGGGGTTAAAGCTGGGTGCCTCCAACACAGAGAAAGAAGACAGAGAACTAGAGCTTGGCTTCGGAGTGGAGGTCCCAGGTACCCAGGTCTCACATGATACTGTGGGAGAAGCAATGCAAATTGTTACTGTTTTAAACATAGGGTTTTTAACATCGGTAGCTCCAGGCACCTTTTTGAGAGGTAACCCTAGTTTTGGGACAGGACAGTCAATAGCAAGTACCCCAAGTATTGTGGAAGACACAGAGAAAAATAAGTCCATTTTAAAGACGGGATCTTCTGAAAAAAGGGAAAGTTCCAAATGCGATACCCCTGAGTTCATGGTAGTAGACATACAGTCAGTAGTGGATACCCCGAATACTGTGGGCGAATCAGCGTGAAACAGTATTATTACAGGAATGGGCATCCCAGACTTAAAGTCATTTTTAATCATCCCGGAGGCTGTGGCATGATCCGTGAGAGAAACTGGGGTAAACTCTCCAACAGACACAAGGGACATCTTGCTTGTTACAGAATTGGGTCCCTGAGAATCCCTAGTGAGGGCATCAGACTCCATGGGAGACTTAGTGACAGGGGTTTTGGAACTGATTAAAGGAATTGCAGGTATCACAGATTTAATAGGAGAAATACCTTGCAAAACAGAAATTTTAGTAAAGGTGATAGGCATCACAGATAGAACAGACAGAAGTAAGCTAGGCAAGGTTGCTTCTATAACAGAAGATTTGACAGCGGCAAAGCTTAACTCAGCGGCTGCTGGAGAACTTTTAACTACAGTGAGAAGGGACTGCAGATTTACAAAGTCAGGGATAAAGGGAGTCTCAAACTTGAAAGCCTGATCCTTCAAAAAGAAGGGCCCTAACTTTAATGGTACGGAGGGAGCAACAGCAGATACACTGATATCAGTAGGGGTCACTTGAAAAGGAGCATAATATGTACTGTTCGCTTTAAACCCTAGGATTTGAGAAAAGGAGAACTCAGACAGTGCAAGTGGGGCAACCACGACTGTGCTGGCCTCTGAAGTGGGTATTTGGGAAAGAGTGTCTGGGACATCAGAAACGACAACAGATTCCACGAAAAGGGGTCTATGCTCAGAAGCAGGGGTCTCAGCTCTCTGAGTGGCAGATGGGGTGAGTGAAATACCTAGGAGTAGGGATTCTGTGAACAGGTTTAGAGAAACAAACGGCTCCAGAATACTTTTTACTGGAGCCAGTATTATTGCCGAAAGTTCAGGGGGCATAGCCCCGAGAATTTTAGCCGAGTCAGAGGACAAAAGGGGTTGATCCTCTGAGGCTAAGGAGGTGTCCCTGACTGACGAACTAAAGGGATCTACCAAGGAAGGTTCACAGGGCTGACCTGCAGGGGTTAACATAGGAAAAACCCCAAGGGTTAAATTACTCTGTACCTGAGAATCAGAGAAATAGAAGCTAGTCTCCGAGAGTGGGGTCATAGGGGGTTCTGCCTCTTGCCCTAGGGACCTATCATTACACTGCGGAATACTAGGGAAGCAGTAGGGACCTCACAGAGCAGACTAGCACGGGTTAATACAGAAAAAACCTCGGAAACAGAGCTTAGAATTTTTGGTTTAGGAAAAGAGGGCAAACAGGATTCATTCTCTGGTGCTAGGGAAGACACACTGACCTGGGGACTGCAGGGATTTACAGTGGGGAACGCATAAGCCTGGCTAGCAGGGGTTAAGACCGAAATAACCTCAGGGACAAAACTTAGGGAGGTTAACTCAGGATTAGGGAGCGTGGCAGCTTCTTCCTTAGCGGGCAGCGACAGAGAAATGGTTTGACCATTCTTATGAGAGAGAAGTACCCCCACAGGTTTAGCAACAGAACTGACAGAAAAGGGTTTGTGAATAGTCTGTGCGTGGGCAGCAAGTAGAGGTTCACGCTCACTTATGTTCTTGTCAAATTCCAGGAATAATTTAAGGGTGGTGTCTATGGCCTGAGCCGGTACCCCAAAATCCGCAGGTTCCAGACCTGGAGTAGACATAAGAAGGAGTAGTTGGGAGTACTGGGCTTGTAACATCTTCTTTACCTCTCTACATTCCTGAGACCTTGTAAGTATTTCTTTACGAGTTAGGGCCTCATGCAGTAAGCGTTGATAAGGATTTTTTCGGCATTTTATAGCCAAAATTGTGTTTGAGATTCAGTAAGCGCCGATAAGTGCTTGATTTCGGCAGGTTTCGTAGCCGATAATTTTGTTATGGCCAGTCGGCTGCCGATAAGCCTGTTTTCGCCACTGATCGCCACTTTTTTTAAATCGGCTGGATTCAAGTACCAAAATCAGCTTATCGGGGCTGATCGGCACTACGAAATTGAGATGTTACTGCTGCGGCCGAGTTTATTCGAGCATTTGCCCGTTCTCGGCCGCAGCAGTAACCTGGCGCACGCCGGAGGGTGCCAGGCGCGCGCCGAAGCAGCGGAAGAGCGCCCTCCGATCGGGGCGCTCTCCCTCCCGCTGCCGGGTACGCCGGGTCCCCCGGAACCCCCTGACGCCGTCCCCCACATCGCGGGACACCAGGGCTCCCTCGGGGAGCCCTGGACGCGCGTGCAGGGGGCGCAGGCACCCGATGACGCGTGACCGCGCGCACGCTGAGGGAGTGCGGCTAGCACGCCGGGGCATCCCCCGGCTTGCGGTGCTAGCCGTGCTCGGATTAAACGTGTCGGTAGTGTATGGCCAATTTCTCCCGCCAACTAAATTTGGCAGGTTGGAGGGGAGAACAATCGCTAAGGCTGGCGGAACGGCACTTAGAAAAAAAAACTCTTCTGTACATCAATGGAGTCAATGGAGCGGGGACGTATAACAGTATAGTACTGTTTACGTTTCATTGCTCACAATACAAACGTGATTTGCATTACAGTGTGGGGGGCATTCCCTGCATTGTGTCACAGCTGACGTGTATTATTTGCATAACATTGTACTTTTACATGTTTTCATCATTTGCGTGTCACATTACTCATCATGTGATGATGTGTCAAGGGAAAATACTATACTTAACTCTTAAAGGAGAACCTCACATCATATCACACATTTTACTGAACTGAGCGACAATTATTTACATGATGTTACACATGTAACACATGTCACACATACACCGTATATTCATGTTCCTTTACATTACACAATGCTTGTAATGTGTGACGCATCTTTAAACGTTCATGTACATCTTTCTTCTCATGTTTACATCTAGTTTGGGTCCTCCATATTTTCATGACGTCACTTATTGGACACTCAATCACATTGCATGTTTACATTGTAACCGTTGCATTACAAGCACTTCAACCTAACTTCTACACACATGTACAGTAATTAATCATTGTGACACCTTGTAAACTCATTCTATAGCAACTATCCTCATTACAGAAATGCATGCATATGCACACGACAATTCATTGTTGTCAACATGTGACAATAACATGGCTAATTACACATGTTACAGCAAACTTTTCCCACGTCAATCTCAGCCTTTTTGTCTAATTACATGACTGACTGTTGCGTTCAGAAGTGTTACATGCATTGCACATTAAACTATTTATTTTCAAGCAATGTTTGTACAAAGCTTCACGTGACATCATTGTCAAATATCATCATTCCCTGCAGAATACACACAACAAATACTTCTAAGATCAACTGCACACAGCTTGGCACAGAAGTACTTTATTATGTTAATGTAACACCTTGCATTTTACTATGTCACCTGACATCATCACATACCTATTTAAAGGACGCCCATTACCTGCTCATTCACAGCTACTCATTTCAAAATGTTGCGATTGTTTAGGAGACGGAGGAACATTCTTTTTCATGACATGCTTGCTGATCAAGAGAATGATATAGGGCAAGGGAGGGACAGACCGAGAAACAGTGACAGGGACAGGCACGCGGATACGACAGGGACAGGGAGAGGGACAGGCCGAGGGAGAGGTAGAGGGACAGGAGATCAGAGGAGAAGACAGAGGAGACAAGTTGTGCCTCGTCCGCGTGTGTACAGGGAGAGAACCCTGTTAGATGGGATGAGTGAGTAGGAGATAGTAAGTCGCTATCGTTTGAGTTCAGCAGCAATCTTATCTCTTTATGAGGAGATAAGGGGAGATTTAGATTTTGTGACAGCCAGAGGTCGTGCAGTCCCTGGGCTTGTTAAAATGCTGTGCTCATTACATTATCTTGCTTCCGCGTCATTCCAGACAACTGTGGGCATAGTGGGCGGGGTCTCGCAATCTACATTCTCGCGGGCCTTCACCCAGTTTCTCTATGCACTCAATAGACGCGCTAGGAATTATATTCATTTTCCTACAGAGGCAACAGAGTGGCTGGAAGTCAGGAATGGCATTTATAATATAGTAGGGATACCATGTGTGCTGGGTGCAATCGATTGCACACATGTTGCTTTGATTGCACCTAGTCAGAGTGAGCATGTTTACCGCAATCGTAAGCACTACCATTCACTCAATGTACAGGTGGTATGTGATGCCACGATGAGGATAATGCATGTGGTACCCAAATTCCCTGGTTCCAGTCACGATTCCTCTATCCTGACTCTTCAGTCTTCCATGCGTTCGAAGAGGGACATTTTGAACATGGTTGGCTGCTGGGTGAGTACAGATTTAGATGTTGTAACACAAAACACATTTTTCTTTAGGAATGTTGTCATTGTAGAATTTGATCACTAATGTAAGCTTATGTGTGCTCCATTCATTATAGGTGACTCAGGATACGGAATTAGGCCGTGGCTCTTGACTCCGGTGCTAAACCCTCAAACTGAAGCAGAGGAGAGGTACAATGCAGCCCATATATCTACAAGATCTGTTATAGAGAGGACATTTGGCCTACTCAAGACCAGATTTAGGTGTCTGGACAGAACTGGTGGGGCTCTTCTATACAAGCCTCAAAAAGTGTCTGATATTATCCTTGCCTGTTGCATTTTGCACAATGTTGCACTCAGGCACAATGTACAATCAGACCTAGCAGAGCCTTTGGTAGACGAGCATCCCACCCATGTAGCTGCTGAAAATGAACAAACAGCCAGTGGTGGCCAGACACGCCAGAATCTCATCAATTCCTTTTTTTCTTGTAAGTAAAAACATATATGTTCCTAGTACTACTTTTATAGTTTAATTATGTTATATTAACAATAATGTTTCTTTATATAACCTTCTGTTAGGACACAGATGAATATGGGTTGCACACCTTTCTTTTCTCTGCTGTGTGCACAAAGGGATGTGGCACCGGTATGTTATTGTTGCACAGGTTATATAATCCCTCTTCAATTGTACATTAGTTGTGTGTATGTGAATACAACTGGGGTAACAAAGCAGTAATATTTTAGCATTGTGTTGTTCCTTATGCAAACACAATACACATAGTATGGCCATAGTCATTCATTCTTCTAGTATGCTTACCTACAATGTTATTGGTGCAGTGTAACATGTACATCCATATGATGTGTACACCAGGCTGCTTTACATTTTGAATGTCATTAAATATACATGGTGTTGCACATTTAACACCAAATACACACTTTGCTGTGTTGCTTACGGTACTGAAGATGGCATGTCAATGTTTGCAATTTATATATTGTTCCATTGCATTATAGGTATATCTCCAGTATGACTGATCATGGTATGTATATTTGCTGACATCTGTCATAAGATGTGCCTACCTCAATCTTCCTATAATTATTTGAAGTAAAAACCCAACATATTGGTTTAAAGAAAAATGTAACATACATGTACTTTCTGTATCATGTACATGCATTTAGCTACTATTGAGGTTTCATGTGCATTGTATTAGAAAATGATTACTCCCATTTCATCACATTTTATGTATGTTCCCTTATAAATTCCATTAATGTAATATAGAGGTGTTTGGAGAAAAGGGGATAACTGTACTTATTTGTTTACTTACGGGAGCTCATTCATCACGGATGCAATTGACTGATCATAACACTCCATGCATGAATGCCTGTAATCACAACAATGCGTAGTACATCTTATATTTAGCAATGTAGGTGTTTATTAATGCTAGGAATTAATAGTCAACATTAATTAAAATTTGTGACATGTGTATGTATAAGTCACACGTGTGTGGATGTGACCTACATGTAACAAGTGTCAAACTGTTAACAGAAACCACAATTTTGTCGCAAATGTTACTGTAATTTTGCATTTCTAATTTCCCACTATGACAATGTTGGTAATATATTTGGAATGTCATTCACGTCACTTCATCATTATCATGATGATAATTATCAAGTATTCTCAAAATATAAACGTCAATCACGTGCACATTAGCATAGGCACACTTTTTAAGACAACTGTTTGTGTCTGTATCAATTTGTGTAGGATCCATGTATAACATCGACAAATGATAACAGCAGGTTTATTATGGTAGCTTATATCATCATATTGACTGTACTATTTATTTTTAGAACGTTTAATAAACACAGTAAACTATAGTTAGTTAGGTAAATGAAATATACACAGAAACGTACTTCATTACATGATGTTGATGTAATATTCAGAACATCATGCATTGTAGGGGACCACAACATCTAGGCAATAACATTATTTGCTACAGTCCCAAACCATTTTATCAACATACCCATGTAACAAGAGATTTTTCACAAGAAATGGCTAGTTGGTTGTAAGTGTCCTTTACATTGGGAGAAGGAGTGGCTCAGTGAGTAAAGACACACACTGGCACTGAGAGTTTGAAGCAGGGGAGTCTGGTTCAATTCCCGGTGTCGGCTCCTTGTGACCTTGTGACCTTGTGACCTTGGCCAAGTCACTTTATCTCCCTTTGCCTCAGGCGGCAAAAAATAAATTGTAAGCTCCACGGGCCAGGGACCTCAGCCTGAAAAATGTGTCTGTAAAGCGCTGTGTACAACTAGCAGCGCTATACATGAACATGCTCATATTATTATTATTGTTACATAGTTTCGACAGTCATACGTTCCATTACACAATAGAATACAAAAATGTGTAAGCAGAGTGGGAATGGTTGTTATATATAAAACACACCATGCCATAAAATGTTAGTAGTAATTAAAGAACACTCAAGAAAAATTCATGAGGCTCTCTTTTGCAACATCATTATGTTAATTAAGTGCTTATGCAATATAGGCATAAGGGTATCACATTTTTAATTGTTTGTTAATAAGCGCTGCAAGCAATATAAAATTAGTTCCATATGTAGTATAGTAGTCGGTGGCTCCTCCTCACAATCATCCCATATAAAGGTAGACTCTTCTGAAATCATACATTGATCCGATTGTATCTTCCCCGACATCTCTGAAATACAGCAAACACATGATGGTCAAAGATGGCACCTTACTATATATGTATCCGTGACAACGCGTTACACACGTCAGTCACTTATATGTTAAAAGTACAAGTGTACATCATTATGTAATCTTTCATTAAATTCGTAGCAGGCATAACTATGTATATGAAGTTAACGTTGCCTGTATACTGAAAAATGTGCGCGCACATCTTAGTGTGCGCACGCACTTCACGCTTGGGTCGACTAACTGTTAGCGCATGCGCAAAACAATGCGTACGTTGTGCGTTCAATACATGTTGAAAATACCATTAACCATAAAATATTTTTTTCAAATACAATGAAGGCGAAACTACATTCGTTCTAAACGAGTACATCTGTATTTTTTTAAACAGACGTGTGTGGACAGAAAGCACGGCCGATAACAAAATGCGCAAATGCAATACGTGTGACGTCATGTTAAGCCAGCGTGAAGCGCATGCAAACACTCCTCCCACTCAATTAACATTCGGCTAACGCCCAGTGTACGCCCACAAACACTGAGCCGCACGCATGACACAGTGCAGTTACCGTAACTATAACAAAACAACACAGCCAATAGGCTTTGACGCGCGCACGTCGCTTGGGGGCGGGACTTACATCCGTAATCCTTTTTAAGGACGCCTTGGCACTGACAAGGGTCCCACGTCATACGTGGTGGACCCGGTTTTTTATTTTGTAGATGTTGCATGATAACAAAACAGGTATTTGTTAGAGTTATGGTAACATGTTGCTAATATGTTTAAAGGGATAGGAAAGTACGTATATTTATTCCGTCAGCAATGTGTACTACTCTTTCAGGTTCTACTATATTGTAATAGGAAACAATTTGTTTGTGTTCGCTACATGTTATGCAGTCTGCAATGTTACGCTGTATCCACGCATTTAAAGTGAAAATGGTGGTTAGAAAAAAAAAAAATTTAAACGCTGAGTCAACGCATAACGATTGTTATATTTACCATTCTTGTAGAATTAACAATTCGTCTGCCTGCAACTGGTCGCTCCAGAAAACCAAGGCATTTGCATCCACGCTTGACCCAAACGCTGAATCCTGGACGACACACATCTCCTCCATGAAGCGCTCATAGGAATCGCCACAGCTTTCTTCAAACAATTGGTCCGGAGGCAGGTTCATTTCTTCGGGTACCCATTCCAATGCATTTTCAGCTGAAAGGCTTGGTACATAATCATAGTAGTTATGTACTTGTACAATGTGGGTTTCAGGAATGGAGGGTGCAGATATTGCAGCAGGTATCGATTCACACGGAACAGTAGTAGCGGATCCATTGCTATTGGCATTAGGAATAAATATGCCATTTAGCACAATATGTGTGCCCTCTTCCACGGTGAAATGTTTTTCCTTAGCAATCTTCCAAAAACCATACCTGTCTTGTAGCTTATCCTGCACACGTTCAAAACAGTCATTAGTTGATAAAGTGAATCTTACTGAGGATTTAAAATTTCGCGCATGCCCAGGTTCTTGGTAATAAGGATACTTGGCTCTAATCAAATCATAGATTTGTCCCGTGTTGGCTTTGTGTCCCGAAGCGGACAAAATCGCTTCTGCTATCATGAATTTGTAGCCTCTGTGCGGATGCATATTTTTTTAATAATTCATCAGCCATTGCAGATTAACAGAAAAGATGTCTGCAGTTCTCTGTTCTTTGCTCATAAGAATGAAACGGTTCAAATGATAACTATTTGCTGTCTTTCCTTTTCAAGGTCATAAAAAGTTTCAACTTGTACTCCTTGTTTGAAGCACCAATTGGATGTGTAGAAATAATTGGTTTCACATTTGTGGTTTGTGATAGCCATTTTTCTGACCAACATGTAGCAAATGTTATCTACTTTCTCAAAACATTGGTAGACTTTTAATTAAGAAACATTGTGGGTTGAGGAAAAATAACATTGACCACTGTCTGAAAATAGTGCTTACACAGCCATATAATGAAATACACACACACCTGCAAAAGTAAATGTTTTTTTTCCTCATAAATTTCTGTGTGTATTTGAAAGTCTGGTTAACTCCCTGTCTGCATCAGTTTAAGTACGTGTGTATATGTAGATATATATATATCTCTCTCATAAATATATATATATATATATATATATATATATATATATATATATAATGTGTATATGTATATTGTAGTATATGTATATGTATATGTATATTGTACTATATATATGTACATATATATATATATCTATATCTATATATATATATATAGATATATATATATATATATATAGATATAGATATATATATATATATAGATATATATAGATATATATATCTATATATATATATATATAAAGTAATGTCTGTGTGTGTATATTACAACTTTTAAGGGCTTATATGTAAAGAGGGATTTTTATATTGGTATGATTTATTTAAAGGTTAACATAATAGAGGCTTAAACTTTTATGGCCTATTGCATTGACCTGTCTGGTAAATGTGATTTACCATCAAAAAAGGTTTTTTTTTAATTTAGAAGGGCTGTAGTGTTAAAACCAATAATATATATATAATGCAGGAGTACACACAACATATTGATGGCAGTAAGTAGGCCTTGTATGAAACCTATTTAAATGGTGATAAACATGAGTGAATTAAGTAATAAATAAGTTTGTTGTACCAACCAGGTGACTTTCTAAATGTATATCAGTAAACTCACAACAGCCATTGCTGCTTGCAGCCTTTGCTCTTAAGCAGAAATGCTTTTAAGTAGAAATCTTTCAAGTAGTATGCAAGTTTAAAAAAGGAAGTTCAAAAAAGAAGTGGAAAAAGTGCACACAATCTACTGCTTCTGATTCCTGCATTTGAACTACGCTGGAAAGGAGGTTATCATCCCACACTGCACATCTCAACACATTACTATTGCTGTGATGCCACCTTTACTTTTTATATTTACTGTAACCTCACTTATTCTCAAATTATGCACTTCCTTCCACCAGCCTCATCATGTCTCTAACTCTATTCATATTTCGCCATCTCTCCTTACTTCACCACTTCTCAGTTCACATGAACTCCTCTCTTACCTGCGCCCTCTGTCACCACACAGTTATGCCGCCTGCACTAAAACACACCCCTACAAATCATCCTCTCACATTCTCTTTCTGTCCATGCTTCTCCTCCTTGCTTCTGGGGATATCTCTCCCAATCCTGGTCCCTGCCTTATTTCTACTTGCTCTCGTCCTCGCCTTCCACATGCAACTTCTACTCCTTCTGGTGTCAACCCCTCTAACCTCATACCCATCCCCTGCCACCCTCCCTCCTCTCTCCCTTTCTCCTGTGCCCTTTGGAATGCTCGCTCCCTCTCTAACAAGTTCCTCTCTGTGCATGACTTCTTTCTCTCTCACTCCCTGCTTCTCTTTGCTATAACTGAGACCTGGCTCACTCAGTCTGACTCTGCTCTGGAAGCTGCCCTCTCCTATTGTGGCCTTTCCTTCTCCCACACTTCATGCCCTGGTGGCAGGGGTGGAGGCGTGGGGCTCCTGCTCTCCTCTCTCTGCCGTTACAGAACACTTTCTATTCCCCCCTCTCTTGCTTTTCCCTCCTTCGAGGCTCACACAGTCCAGATCTTCTCTCCTCTCCCGGTCCATATGGCGGTCATCTATCGCCCACCTTCCTCTACTCATCCCCCTTCTGCCTTTCTCTCTCACTTTGAATCCTGGCTCTCTTTCTTTCTCTCCTCAGACTCCCCTGTTCTTCTCCTTGGGGACTTCAACTGCCACATTGATGACCCCTCTCTCCCTTGGGCTTCCCGCTTTCTTTCTCTAACCTCTTCTTTTGGCCTTCAACAGTGGACTGCAGCCAGCACCCACAAGTATGGCCACTACTTAGACCTGGTTTTCACTAAAAACTTCTCTCTCTCCGACTTCTCCATTTCCCCTTTTCCTCTCTCCGACCATCACCTCATCTCATTTTCTCTCTCTCGCTTCTCTCCATCTCCATCTCCATCTCGCCCTCGTTTTTGCAGAAACCTGCGCTCTATTAATCTACCAGCTCTTGATTCCACTTTACGCTCCTCCCTCTCCTCTCTCAGTTCTGCTTCAGACCCTGACAACCTGGTCAGGAACTACAACTCTGCCTTATCTTCCTCTCTTGATCTTCATGCCCCACTTTCTCTCTGCCGTCCTCGCCCTTCTAACCCCAGACCCTGGCTAAACTCCCACACACGCATGCTGCGTTCCTCCACTCGTTCCTCTGAACGCCTCTGGAGGAAATCTCATACGCTCGCAGACTTCATTCACTACAAATTTATGCTATCCTGTTTCAACTCTGCCCTCTTTCAGGCTAAACAAACCTACTTTTCATCACTAATCAACACACACAAGTCTAACCCACGCCGTCTCTTTTCTGTCTTTGACTCTCTACTCAGACCACCCTCAGCTGCCTCCTCTTCTTCCTCCATCTCACCTCAGGACTTTGCTGACTTTTTTAAGAAAAAGGTGGAGTCCATACGGCAGAACATCCCATCTGTTGCCTCCTCCCATCCCACAATGCTTCCGAACTCTCCTCCTGTCTTTCTTGACTCTTTTTCTGCTATCTCGGAGGAGGATGTATCACTGCTGATCTCCTCTTCTCCCTCTACCACTTGCCCTCTTGATCCCATTCCCTCCCATCTCCTAAAACCTCTTGCTCCTTCTATAATCCCTATGCTCACACAGATCTTTAACTCTTCCCTCTACTCTGGTACCTTTCCTTCATCCTTCAAGCATGCAACCGTTATACCATTACTCAAAAACAGCAAGCTTGACCCTACCTGTCCTTCTAACTATCGACCTGTCTCCCTCCTGCCTTTTGCCTCCAAACTCCTTGAACGTCTTGTATTCTCTCGATTGCTACACTTTCTCAACACCTATTCTGTACTAGACCCTCTACAATCTGGCTTCCGCACTGCTCACTCTACTGTAACAGCCCTCACTAAAATAACTGACGACCTCCACGCTGCCAAAGACAGAGGTCATTACACTCTGCTCATATTACTCGACCTCTCTGCAGCATTCGACACCGTGGACCACCCTCTTCTCCTTCACATTCTCCATACTCTTGGTATTCGGAACAAAGCTTTATCCTGGATCTCCTCTTACCTCTCCCATCGTACCTTCAGTGTCTCTTTTGCTAACACTTCCTCCTCCTCTATTGATCTCTCTGTGGGGGTACCCCAGGGCTCTGTCCTGGGACCCCTTCTCTTTTCTCTCTACACATTCTCTCTAGGTGACCTAATCACATCTTTTGGGTTTAAATATCACCTCTATGCTGACGACACACAAATTTACCTTTCAACCCCTGACCTTACACCTGCTATACAGACCAAAGTTTCTGAATGCCTCTCTGGAATATCATCCTGGATGGCCATCCGCCGACTGAAACTTAACATGGCAAAAACAGAGCTCCTTATACTACCTCCCAAACCTGGCCATACTACATCCTTCCACATTGCTATTGGAAATACGATCATTCACCCAGTAGCCCAAGCACGCTGCCTAGGGGTCACACTTGATTCCTCTCTCTCATTCTCCTCTCATATTCAAAACGTTTCTAAAACTTGTCGCTTTTTCCTCCGCAATATCACAAAGATACGCCCTTTCCTCTGTTACTCAACTGCTAAAACTCTGACTCAGGCCCTCATTCTCTCACGTCTCGATTACTGCAACCTCCTGCTGTCCGGCCTTCCTACCTCTCACCTGTCTCCCCTACAATCTATCCTAAACACTGCTGCCAGAATCACTCTACTCTTTCCTAAATCTGTCTCAGCGTCTCCCCTGCTGAAATCCCTCTCCTGGCTTCCGATTAAATCGCGTATCTCACACTCAATTCTACTGCTCACTTTTAAAGCTTTACATTCTTGTGCCCCTCATTACATCTCAGCCCTAATTTCTCGCTATGCACCATCACGACTCTTGCGTTCTTCTCAAGGAAGTCTTCTTACTACCCCCTTTGTATCTAAAGCTCTCTCCCGCCTTAAACCTTTCTCACTTTCTGCCCCACACCTCTGGAATGCCCTTCCCCTCAATACCCGACTAGCCCCCTCGCTATCCACCTTTAAGACCCACCTTAAGACACATCTGCTTAAAGAAGCATATGAGTAGCACTGGATAATCATGGACACATGACACAAAGCTTGGCCCCCTGCAGAAGCACTTACTAGTATTCCCTCCTACTGTCTCTGTACGTTCTCCCTACCTACCAATTAGATTGTAAGCTCCTCGGAGCAGGGACTCCTTCCTTAATGTTACTTTTACAGTATGTCTGAAGCACTTATTCCCATGATCTGTTATTTATATTTGTTATTTATGTGACATGTATTACTACTGTGAAGCGCTATGTACATTTTATGGCGCTATACAAATAAAGACATACATACATACATAAACATTTGTTTTAGGCCAATACTGTTATAGGCTCACAGTTAGTATAGTTCACAAACATTAGGCCTGTATTAGTAAAATACTGTGTTTTCACAAGGAAGCATGAAGTGTATGTTTTTTGTAAAAACATCTATACCAGTTTAGATAGTCCAAAATATATATATATATATATATATATATATATATATATATATATATATATATATATTAATATATATACATACATACACACACACTGTGTGTGTGTGTGTGTGTGTGTGTGTGTGTGTGTGTGTGTGTGTGTGTGTGTGTGTGTGTGTGTGTGTGTGTGTGTGTGTGTGTGTGTGTGTGTGTGTGTGTGTGTGTGTGTGTGTGTGTACATATATCCATACATACTACATATATATTAGTATACATTCACAGATGTTCTTGAAACAAGAACACATAAATGATTAAAGGACAAAATTACAATGGCCAAGCAAGGCGAAGGTAAGTAATATTTTACACATAATCCTGCTGTACACGGACAAGAAAGATGTTTGCAGTTAAATAGATGTGTGTTTTAAATTTCGTGTGAATAATATGCACATGCAATGATTACATCAAGTAACACACCCAAATACAATGTTTTGCAGGCAAGTCAATGGCAGCTTCTCTAAACATAGCAACTGGCTCCTGGTGGACCATTACTGAACAGACGATTAATACATCAATATTAATAACACTATTCATTAATTAGGACTGTTAACATTTCCAAAACTTCACGTGTACAAGAACATACTTGAAAGTTTGGAAACAACACAGTCTTCAGCATACATACAATATTAATTACATAATCTGAAGTCAACAAAACAAGGCCAAAGACATATTTAGTGAATTATAACATTTATTTATTTTTTTCCTTTTGAGAGCGAGTAACAGGCCTGCTTGTTGTCTCTTGGATTTTCCTTTTTCGTTTTGCAACAACTTTAGCCACAACAGAGCCACTTTGAGTGGCCTCTGGCACTTCACGGGCAGGGCTTGTGGCCAGTGACTCACCTACAGGGCTTTTGAGCAGCGACTGTTCACCGACAGGGCTTTTTGGCAGTGACTCACCTACAGGGCTTGTGGCCAGTGACTCACCGACAGGGCTTTTGGGCAGCGACTGTTCACCGACAGGGCTTTTGGGCAGTTACTCACCTACAGGGCTTGTGACCAGTGACTCACCGACAGGGCTTTTGGGCAGTGACTGTTCACCGACAGGGCTTGTGGGCAGTGACTCACCAACAGGGCTTGTGGCCAGTGACTCACCGACAGGGCTTTTGGGCAGTGACTGTTCACCGACAGGGCTTGTGGGTAGTGACACATGTGAGCAAGTTGGTACACCGTGCACAACACATGGTTGGTCCGTTTCATCTTTCCTGGTCAGTAGTAACTGCTTGTGCTGTTTTGTTTTTGTCGCCTCCTTTGTAGGTGTCAGCTCCTGATTTTCTACAGATGGCAGCGGTAGGATGTCGTCAGGAACCTGCACAGAAATGTCTGCTACTTGACCGGTAACATTCGGACCTCGGGAATGAAGATCAGATGCATGTGGTGAAAAATTACCAGCATGTAAAGATCCTGCCTGTGAGGTGTTGAAGTTGAAATTGGGTACAGTAGTCATTCTCAAGTAATTAGCATGTGTTTGCTGCACAACCATTGCTTCTAATGAAGTGTTTATTTTTTGCATCTGTTTAGGCACTTCAATGAAGACTCTGTGGAGATGTGCCAATTGAGTTATCGTTTGTTCCTGCAGTGAAATCATCCTTTGGAGCACTGTCATCAGATCAGAATGGCGACGATTTTCAGCTTCCACAATTTTTCCCTCTGAAGCTACTATTGCATCGTATGTGTTACTTGATGGACGAATTGGCTGTGTAACTCTTTCAATGGGAACCTCGTCATGGTCACTTGATTGTATTTCTGTGTCTATGGTGGTGGCATCATCATCCTCATCATCATCATCATCATCATCATCATCATCATCATCATCATCATCATCATCATCATCATCATCATCATCATCATCATCATCATCATCATCATCATCATCATGTGCTATAAATAAATGTACACATTATAAAATGGCATGTTAATCTCTGCTGTTTTACTATGTAATTCTACTGTGTGATAAGTAACACCTAACATGTTTCCATACGTTTAATAACGTCACATTAAAAACTACCTTGACTTACGAATACTGTTTGGACTCAGTATGAAATAAGAATGAATGAAAAGTTGCTCAAAACTCTCAACTCCTACATGATACTTAACTTCACAAACACAATACATGTTGTGTTTAAAAACTTCATTTTCACTGACACTAAGTAATTCTATTTAAAGAACATGTGCAAAACAAATAATGAACATGACAACATAACATTTAGAAGTGAACATACTATATGTCCACCACCTCATACACTTACCTTCCAGGTGTGTTGAGCTGCATGACCCAGGTGAAGACACTTGTTCCGCCTCAGGTGACACATGTCCTCCAGGGGCAACTATATAACAATAACATAAGTTGTAAATTTACATGTGTAAATATTGAACATACAGTTAAACTATAGATGTGAGTGAACGAATGTGTGACGTACGGTTTCATAACTAATGACTTTTTGGGGGATTTAGTACCTAGACTTAACCTTTCACATGAGTGTGATTACCTTCAGTTTTGCTATTCAGGTTGTAAGAACGGTATATATATGCAAATATAACTGTATGCTCATCTGCATGTCTTAGCCAGGTCTGCAACCCCGCCTTTCACCAGCATCACCCAGCATACAGCACTTCCACTGCAGCAAGGGATTCTGGGAAATGACATGCAAATGAGCACACAGTGTCACTTTTTGCCTCAATAACCATTTTTAACATGGTTCCTATATATAGAAACACACATATACATATATAGATGTAGGTATGTTTATATTGGGAAGACACTATAAAAAACAGCGTAAATGTTTAAAATAACTGTAATCAACGTCACGCCTAGTACAGTACCATTTCTCACCTGTTGGAAATTGTGAGGGAAATTGCGTTGGTCTTGTATTTTCTTGTTTAATTTTGTCCTAATATCGTCAAATCTCTTGCGACAATTCCGCTTGTCCCTGACACGATTCCCACACGCATTGACACCAATGACTATTGTGTCCCACATTTCTTTTTTGCTTGATGAACTTGTCCGCGCTTGAAAAACATAGACAATATATGAGGTTAATTAATAATAATACAAGCACCAGTTTCCTACACTGCTAGCTGTTCCAAGAGAAAGCAAACATGCTGTTTTAGGTGTAATATGTGAAGCACATGAGCATTCACTACTAAACCTATACATGTAAGCAAGGTTGCATTAATATTGTATGCAGTTATCGCAAATTGTACGCCTGAGTTTTGTTGTCCTTGTAACGCATGATAAAAAGCTGTGTTTCCACACTAATTAACATAGAAAGATATTCTGTACCCATATTTGCATATGAACAAAACTCACATGACCTAGGATCACATGTATTTGAAGAATAAATGGAAAAGTACACTTACATAGTAAATGTCCATAGAGACTGTCATAGTGCTCCAGAATCCCAGTGACAAGAGCTCTATTTTCCTGGTCATTGAAGCGAGGATTATGTGGCTTCTCCACACGTTTCACCCGAGCAGGTTTAGGCTCAGACCTTGGCTGGTGCTGACTGGACTCTCCTTGTTCCAATGGAAGAGACTCCAAAAGCTGGCCACCAGCAAGCACGCCACCACCAGACACCCCATCAGCAACTGAGCCACCAGCAGCACTCCCACTCCCAGCAACAGCACTCCCACTCCCAGCAACAGCACTCCCACTCACAGCAACAGCACTCCCACTCACAGCAACAGCACTCCCACTCCCAGCAACAGCACTCCCACTCCCAGCAACAGCACTCGCACTCCTAGCAACAGCACTCGCCTGAACAGTACGTTCACTCTGACGCGTACTCGCACGAGTAGCACTACCACTCCCACCAGCATCACTCTTCCCACGCTTTGCGGGCATACTTACAGCACTCACAAAAAACAGAAAACAAATGTACAGCCAATCACACGAAACACTTCCACATAGAAAACAAGACAAAGATGTAAACAAAACAACAAAGGACAAAGCTCTCACAATACACAACAAGTCTCTCAGTCAATATGCAAATATTAAATCACCCAGCTCTGTGCGTCTCTCTCTCTCTCACTCCCAACAACACAGAGAATGATTAACAGTACACGTTGCCTTTAAATATGGCGCGCTATCCAATACATGCTTGCTTCGGAAGAGACAAAAAAACAAGGCGCACAACGCACATAGTGAAGTACAATAAAAATAAAAGTTTACTTGTAAAAATATATATATTCTGCGTACATCAATAGAGTAAAATATAGGCAGTTGGTAATTGGGTATACCACACCAGTACACAGCTCCAGACGGCACTCCTCACTCAATTGTAGGGTGCAGGGGATCTCTCCTCATCTGATGTCAAGCTGGTAGTTGTGGAAGCCGTCTCCCTCTCACTCAAGACGGGGCAGGTCTCAGTCTCTGCTGCCAGATAGTCCTGGAGCAACTGTCCTCATCAGCGTGTAGCAGTCTCCGCTCACATCCGCATCCAAGCACGTTAGTCACGTGTCGCTACTCCTCCATGGAGCGCCCGATCGTGACGTCACAGTCCGGTCGCACTATTCTACGAACCGCCTGCAAGGTCCCCCTGAAGAAGTAACCACAAGTTACGAAACGCGTTGGAGGGTGTCAGTGTTCGTTTTTATTACCCTCTTGTTGGTGTTAACACTCCGTAAGTGTTTCCCTGTTTCACGCAAGACTTTGTGCCTATTACATCTTCCCAAGAAGCCGCGTGTATCCTTAGCTACACTGCACTGAGTGAGACCTTGCAGGCGGTTCGTAGAATAGTGCGACCGGACTGTGACGTCACGATCGGGCGCTCCATGGAGGAGTAGCGACACGTGACTAACGTGCTTGGATGCGGATGTGAGCGGAGGCTGCTACACGCTGATGAGGACAGTTGCTCCAGGACTATCTGGCAGCAGAGACTGAGACCTGCCCCGTCTTGAGTGAGAGGGAGACGGCTTCCACAACTACCAGCTTGACATCAGATGAGGAGAGATCCCCTGCACCCTACAATTGAGTGAGGAGTGCCGTCTGGAGCTGTGTACTGGTGTGGTATACCCAATTACCAACTGCCTATATTTTACTCTATTGATGTACGCAGAATATATATATTTTTACAAGTAAACTTTTATTTTTATTGTACTTCACTATGTGCATTGTGCGCCTTGTTTTTTTGTCTCTTCCATAGCTCTAGGGGTGCTGGGACACCCCCAAGAAGGGCTGCAGATGCATCATATGTGACTTATCCACATTCAAGGTTGAATTTTTCTGATTATAATATCACTGTGCACTGCATATTGCCTATTGTGTTTCACTAATTATTAGCTGCGCACCAATCACCTATTTGTTCATCACATGCTTGCTTCGCCTGATTCAGCAAGATTTTTGATTGGCGAACGTAACAGCACCCCGCCACGCACGCCGATACACCTGTGTGTGATCGGCAAATCATCGTGAGAGTGGGCGGATTTGTTTTCGGCTTGATTTTGAATGTATTCAGCACTTACTGCATACGGAGAGGGAAAATCGCCAATAACATGACTAATCGGTAAGCTTGCCGATTTCACATATTCGTCGCTTACTGCATGAGGCCCTTAGTCTTTCTGCGGGGGTTAACCCTTCATACATACAGGCAAGATTAGGTGGAGGCAGTCTTTCAAACAGATACTGTTTTTCAAACAGGGACTGGTCCGCAGCCTGGGACATAGGTACAGTTAAACATTTACCAACCCCCGCCACGGCGCGGTCCGGTTTTGGGCCGAGCATACTGTTACGCCGATGCTCACCACAAACCGGGACCGGACCGCGGGGCTGAGGTGGGGTTATATAATCACCGACCTTAGTCCACGCAGACTGATCCGGAGTGCGCAGTACGTAGTCGTACATCGCAGGGTCAGGATTGGAGAAGGCAGCATCGTCGTTAATGAAGCAGGAGTTCGGCAACAGGATTTCAGGAGTGCCCCGCTTCAGCTTAGGAGCGTGAGCGCGGGGGTGGCTTCTGCGCGAGGAGCGGCCTCGGCCCATGACACCGATCTCAGCAGGAGGAGACAGCAGGCTGGCCGAAGTTCACCGCAGGGCAGCGTCGGGAAGAACCAACGCTTCAGCGCAGAAGTCCAAGGCAGGCCACTGCAAGAGGATAGCAGCAGGCCGCAGGAAAGGAAGGGTAGCCACTGCTAGGAGGGAATGCAGCAGATACCAGTGCTGGCATCAACGCTTCAGCACAGACGTCCCGGGTAGGCCACTGCAAGGAGATAGCAGCAGGCCAGTGCAGGCATCAACGCTTCAGCACAGACGTCCAGGGCAGGCCACTGCAAGGAGATAGCAGCAGGCCCCAGGAAAGGAAGGGTAGCCACTGCTAGGAGGGAATGCAGCAGTTACCAGTGCTGGCATCAACGCTTCAGCACAGACATCCAGGGTAGGCCACTGCAAGGAGATAGCAGCAGGCCAGTGCTGGCAACAACGCTTCAGCACAGACGTCCAGGACCAGGCCTCTGGATACTCAGGAACTTGGAAGGTAAGAACGCTAGGAGAGAGGCCTGGGGTGGTTTGTGGCAGAGCCAGTAACATAGAGGTAGGAATAGTTATGCTCGGCACTGGTTCAGTGCCGACGCCTAGAATATAAAGGGCGGAGATCCAATCACAGGAGGAGGGTGTGTGAGAATTCCTCCAATGAAAGAACACAGGGCAGAAGCTGCAATGAGAGGCAGCACCTGTGCCATAGATTGCCAGAGGAAGCTTGCAACTGCACAGGTCTGCAAGGCAATAGTCAAAGCCAGTAGTGGATTCCTTACATTAATATAATTTTTATTTCATTCACGTTAGTTATTCATAATGATCATGATCCTTTATAACTAATGTCAACATATGAACATAAATGAAGTGGACATTTGCATACGCACACATTTCAGCAACAGTGTGTATCTGTGTGTGTGTTGTAGTTTTTGTGTGATGCATGTATTTCTACGTGAAATAATATAAACCAACATAATAATGTTGCTTTTATCATCGGCCTCACTTAGCTATGTATGTGTTGAACGTTTACTAATAACAATAAACTATAGTTAGTCGTGTGAATAAAATGTACACACAAATGTTCATGGTTTCATGATCTTTAACTAACATTCATTAGCTCATGCATGTTAGGTTACCACTACAACTTAGGTGATAATATAAAATGCACACGACTAAACAGTTTCTATCACCTCACTATTGTTATTGTGTACGTTCAGATACAATGTCTACGAGTTGTTATGTAGCATTTACATTCTTTGAAAAGTCACACGTGAGATTATAATATATAGTAGATTAATTTGTTTGCTGAGTGATAATGTTGGTTGCATATATCACATGGCAATACATATAATGTTAGTAGAAAAGAACAAAAAAACAATATAAGTTCTAACTTCAGTGCTTAGCAACATCATTATGTTAATTAAGTGCATAGTAAATATTTGCATAATAAAATAACATTATGTAGTGATTGTTAATCTGCGCACCAATCATTGAAAGCATTGTTACATATTTATTATAATAGTTGTTCGCTAGTCGTCACAATCATCTAATATAACGATTGGCTCATCTGAAATCATACATTGGTCCCATGTATTCATCCGCGACATCTGTGAAATACAGCAAACACATGATGTTCAAAGATGCCATATTTATATATGTCTCAGCATGACAACGCTTAACACATCTCTATATGATTGTGGATATTCACGCATAAGTAATGTATATGTTTAAACTGCAAGGATAAAACTACAGATACAGAACTGTCTCATATTTCTAATAGCGTTGCTGGCATTACTACTGATATGTTTTTTCCGGTGCCTGTATACATAATAATGTGCGCGCACAACGTCTGTTGCACGCGCACATCACGAATGTGTGGACTAAGTCTTAGCGCATGCGCAAAACAATGTGTACGCTGTGCGTTCAATTCATGTCCCTCCATGGTGCTGCTAGCAGTACGCATATCATGGCTGGAAGTTATGATATGGAAGCGAAACAAATTCACTTCTACACACGTACATATCTAAACTTTGTAAACGGACGTGTGCCCACGGAAAAAACGGACGATCAGCCAATGAGCGAACAAAATACGTGTGACGTCATGTTAAGGCACCATGAAATGCACGCAAACACCCCCTCCCACTGAATTAACATTGACCTCCAGCGCTGTGCACGCACCGCCCCACCGACACGCGCGCATGACACACTGCACTGACCGTAACAATAAGCTACGGGTACAGCCAATACGGTTTCACGTGCGCACATCAGTTGGGGGTGGAGCTTGCATCGGTAACCTTTTTAAGGACGCCTTGGGACATTGCCACGGTCCCACGTCATATGTGGGCGACACTTTGTTTTTATATGTTGAATGCTAAACAATGAGGTGTGTGTGTGTGTTACAGTTAGTGTAACATGTTGAAATGATACTTTAAAAGCGATAATAATCTAGGATTTAGGACTCCGTCACCAATGTGTACTAATGGTTCGTCATGTAGTATATTGTTATAGGAAATAATGTCTTTGTGCATGCTACATGTAAGCCTGTCTGCAATGCTAAGCTGTATCCACTCATTTGGCTAACAAATGGTGTATATTATTAATGTAGACATATATAATTTGAGTAAAGGCATAACGAAATTTGTATTTACCATTCTTGTAGAAGTCAAAACTGATTTGGCTGCAACTGCTCGCTCCAGGAAGGCACAACAGTATCATCCATAGTTGAGGCAACCATTGAATCCTGAATCACACACATCTCCATGAGGGCGTCATATGGATCTGCAGTGGCTTCTTCAAACAAGACGTCCGGAGGTACGTACAGTTGTTGGTTGTTTTCACATCCACATTGGTATTGCCCATATAAGTTTGGATACATATCATAGTAGTTATGTCCATCTTGCACCTGGTCTTGATGAATGGAGGGTGCAGGTATATCAGCAGACGCGACAGTCGGTGCGGCTTCAGTGTAACTGGTATTAGGCAAAAATATGCTATTTAACAAAAGATATGTTCCATGTTCCATGGTAAGTTTAAATGATGGCGCAACATGCCAGCATCCATATCGTTGATTTAGCCGATCATGGACACGCTCAAAACATTCATTTGCGGATAAAGTGAATCGTACAGAAGTTTTAAAATTTCGTTGTTTGTCAGGTTCTTGGTAGTATGGATATTTCTTTTGAATCAAGTCATAGATTTTTGCCACGTTTGCACTTTTCTCTGGCGTTGATTCGATTGGTTCATAAATCATAAATTTGTATGATTTCTGTGGATGGCTGTGCAATATGGAAGCTTCTGCCATTTCTTCTCTCCAAGTGTACGTTGTGTGAAGTTGAACGCATACGGATATCTGCTGAATGTGTGAATATTTACATGTTATCTTCGCGGTTTCTTTCAAGGTTATAATACAACCTAGCAGTTATACATCTAGGTTTTCTCCCACAAGAAATTTGTTACAATAATTGGCTGAAATTCTTTGGGTAAGATACTCTTTTCACAGGAATCGAAACTTTACTTTTGGCTTAGGCAATCAACATGTGCAAAACAAGTAGACTCTTTGAATTAGAATAACAATGTGTGTGAAATCATCTACAGTGCTATGATGAACAGATTTCTGCTTACACTTAGCTAGATGTAACTGTTAGATCTCTACAGATCAGGTCATCTAGGGCAAGCAAAACAAAACTTCTCCCGGGAGCACTAGAACGCAACGGAATATGGGATGCTTTCAAATAGTATAGCATACGAGCTCGGAGCTGTAAGAATTCAAGGAGGCACCTTGGAAGAATTCTAACAACTGAGTTTAATGGTTCACCAAGCAGGTTTTTATACACAAGGCAGGGACAAAAATACAGTTGTCATCTGTTACAAATATGGGTACACATCTAAATTTACATGTATCCTTCACATAATGCCTTTTCTGTAGAGCTTAAAACATTTAACTGCTGAGCAAGAGACATATACAATGGTGACTTATAAGGCAGCCCTATCCTCTGTAGTCTTGTTTTAACAACATTTTGACAGGCACTGAACAGTTGGTCTAAAGCTATTTACAATAGCCTCCCGTGAAAATAGCAAGGCCAGCGTATTCTGTTTAACCTTATCAATTCCAGAGCTTGGCAGAAGACAGTTTTAACCTTACCTACCCTCCTTTTGTTCTGAAAGAACAAATCAATTGACCAATCCCATTTATTCTTCTGCAAACCACTCAGGAGAGGAAAAACTCCAAGGAAGAAACCTCCAAGAGACCATGTGCCTGCAGAAACCTATCTCTTTTAGGTATCTCGTTTGATAATCAGAGATGAACATATGGGTGGTTGACGAGTACCAAGACTATTGGTATTTCTCGCTCTCTTTGTGGGAGGCATATACATAATGGTCGAGCTAGAAGCAGAAACATCTTTCTTTGGCAAAAAATAGAGCTGATTACACTTTTAGCCATCTAGATTAATTCATACACACAGAGTAACAAACCTGCGATTATCCTAATTCCGTAAAGAATTTAATTCCCAATACATCGAGCCAATTTTCAAGGCCAAATGTAAAATCAAACTCTTTTGTTTCCTCTCGCATTCTAGATTAAATTTCTGCTAGAGTATCCATATCATGGTGTAAACTTTTTTGATTGGGTGTCAATATAAGAACGGCATTCTTTACTCACTAATTTACAAACCCCTCCTTGTGCTGCCATCAGATAACCCAATGCCATACAATTTTGCAAAACTACTGTCCTTATCTATTGCTGAACCTTAAAAATAGCGCCTTTTAGTATCGTGTAAAAACAGCATTTATATTGACTACTGAAAAATCTCCTTTTACATATAAATCATACATTCCTAAAAGGGTATTAGACCTCCCGCTACTCTCTTAACTGAGCTATTTTTAATAATTAATGCCTTTCAATTTCGTATTCTTTGCTTAGGTATGATGAACATTATTTAAATTCTATTTCTGAGCATAAGTGGGGGTTGGTGTGGGTTAATATTTCCTAGGAGCGACTGCCCAACACATACATCTTACATACTACATTTACTCAGAATATCGGAACAGACAAAATGGCTGCCATAGGCAAAATGGTTGACTTGTGATCCTTTCCTTGTGGCTGACACACGCCCTTGGGTGACCTCCCCACCTTCCTCATATCCAATCTTCTCAGCCCCCTCTTATCGTTTAGAGACAGTCTTTTTAAAGAACAGTTAACCATATCATAGTCCTGCCGGACCAAAAAAAAATAGTCCCATAGTACATAACTTGATTCCTTTCTGGCCATTGTATTGGCCCAGTTGATTTCTTTTTTTTTTCGGTCTCTTCTTCTGGGGGACTGCTGACATCTTTATCACCAAAAAGAGACATAGCATCGGTGGGGGGGTTGCAACGCACTTCAGGACCAAAGTTTTGCTGTTCATAACACAGAGAGTAATGAGTAGGACAGACACACATACAAAAACATCCACTAGCTTCGCTCCCAGCGAAATAATCTAACCACCAAGTCCCAACAAATCCCAACCCTCATCTCTACCTTCAAACACTGGAACCACTTTCCCAAATAACATACAGTAACCTGGTCTAGTTGCAGGATAATAATTTATCTATCCTTCTATCACAGAGTCAATAATTTCCCTAGGGTAAACTTGTATTTCTACTCCCTTCATAACCAATTTCTTATATATATAGTTCTACAAATATCTTATAGCATATTGTCTTTTTCCAAGGGGTTAAATATAACTCTCGTGTTCCTGGGGTGCAATTTATTCGGTATGTATAGTACATTGGGATATATTGCACTAAGATGTGGGCTTTGTTTATCAGGATTCCATTATATAACAAAATATTCTTGTTACTACCCTATCGTCTTCATGTGGACACCACTTACAGTATATAAACCTAATAGAATAAACATTGTAATTAAAATAATTAAATCTGTAAAAAGAAAGGTTATTAAAAAGTTCAAAGTTCATATGTTGAGGTCCGATTTTTCTTCCTATGAACTTTTCTCCTTTTTTTGGTTAGTGCCGGGTTTTCTTATGAACCAAAACACCAACTGAGACCGGCTGTGTCTTTAGGCCATCCCTCCTTTGTTGAGGTTTAATTTTGAAGCGACTGTGGGTGCACTTGTGTAACATGGATCCAGGAAAAATACTCTGACTGGGTAGAATCTGGAATAGGGCTCTCCACTTTAGATGAAAAGCGCTTTTGCGTCACCTTTATCTTCATTTAATTGGAAGGACTGCACCTGGACATGAGACACTCAGACAATTGCACAAGGAGGCCCTGGTGTAATTCACACTGCGTTCCGTCAAATCATGCCTGCTTGCTGGGGAAAATTAAGTGACTACCAGCACTTTGGCCCCACAACTCCTGCAACCAAAATAACTATATTTCCACCCAAATATCCTCCTAAAACTGACACACAAGAAATTTCACAGTTCCGCTAAGGGAATATGACATAACAGGAAAATAACAGGGTCAGTTCACTTTTCAGGCACTCCATATCTGAGCTGGGGCATTGGAATGCTTATTCACATGTAATTCATATGTTAATTCACATGCCAATTCACCAACCTGGGTTTAAATCACAGGACAAACACAATGCATTGCAGGTTTTAGAACACATAAAACAAACATGTAAACACAAGAGCTTGCACTCCACTATTTGCACCTATCATGTGGGGTTCTAAAACCTTCTCTTCTCTAAGACACCAGCTGGCTGGCAGGCAAGACAGGCCAAAATATCACCTCCCTTTCCCCTCATGTGCCAGGAGACTCTGTTCTCATAAGCATATTCTGTGTAGCTATTTCTCATAAGGGGCCACCCATACAAGGCAATCCACTTATAAGCTTGCACAGACAGCTGCAGGCCCATGAGGCAAAGGGAATACACAGAGAATGCATTAACTAGCCCACTGGGCTTACACAGTTAACCCTACATACACAGTTCCTAGTTTATACCCATGTGGGGGTATAAAAAGGAAACATTACAGGCAACATAGTAAGGTACAATATTATATCCAAGAGCCAAGAGCTGACACTCTCAGCCCTTGCCATATGGTTTCAGGGGCAGCCAGCAATAATAACAGCAATAACACCCTCCTTTTGTTCACTTGTATTACATGTGAACAATATCACATAAAGGATAACAGCATTTAAAGCATAACCTTAATGGAATTGCTTGATGTATAGCAAAACTAACCTGAAACCTTTGGGTATAAAATTTTCACAAAAAAAAAATCTCAAAAGAACCCTACTGAATATAAATATAATCTGCTATAGTCTTCTGACAGAAACTTTTAGAACACAAAATAGCATCTGATTTGCTGAAAGAACAACCTGTAGCATAAAAACTTATAAACACAGATTTATAGGTGGGACACATTTGAGAGAAAAAGATGGTTAAAAATGATAAAATATTAAATATTTGATCAACTTTGCAGAAAAATTATTCCATACAGAACCCTCTAGTATATGAGAGGGAGTGGCTCAGTGAGCAACGACACCGACCGGCACTGAGAGCTTGAAGCAGGGGAGCCTGGTTCAATTCCCAGTGTCGGCTCCCCGAGACTCCGGGCAAGTCACTTTATCTCCCTGTGCCTCAGGCACCAAAAACGTAGACCGCAAGCTCCACGGGGCAGGGACCTGTGCTGCAAAAATGTCTCTGTAAAGTGCTGCGTACAACTAGCAGCACTATAGAAGAACATGCTATTATTATTATTATTAGTATACTGGCAGACCTGGCCAGGGGCCGTTTTCCTTGTACGTGCTTTACTGCTATTTCGAGGTCGCACACTTATACATGGCTCAGCACTAGAGTTTCTGTGCTGATTACATTGGACTAGTGGTTACTTTGTCCACCTGTTCCCACTGCAAGACACTAGTTTAGTGATTCTATGCAGTTCATCAGTGATCCAGAACATTACATTGTGTTCATACTATAGGGTCTGAGCGTTTAATATTTATTTTAATCCCCATTATTTTACACGGATATTAAAGATTTAAGTTTTAACCACTTCGTTACCCACCCCCATAGGGATAATCTATGTTACACCTATAAACAGGCCATTACTGCCTCATCAAGTCTTGCATGGAAGATTGTGCATTCAAAGGCGAACATTCATAATTTGCACAAACCCATTTCGTTATGTTTAATTAAAGCTCTTTTTTCGCTTCATGTAGTATACTGAGAGCATAAATAGGAACATGTACCATATGGTATTTAATTGTGTTCATATGTAGCTCACTTCAGATTTGTCTTTCGCTCATGTACCGGTGTGTGAAACCAGCTGCAATTAATATGTAATCACAGCATAGAGGAGAACACAGGGGGTGGGGTTGGGCACCGAGCCAGATCACAGGGTCATGTTACGGTCAAGTCTTGTATATATATATATATATATATATATATATATATATATGTAGCCCCCTGTAAACAGCTCAGGCTATACCTATCTTCCTTCTACTGTGATAAGTCCTGTTAAGATCAGGCGCCAGTAATCATCATGGGTTTTCCCCCTTCATAGCCCTAACATGAGTGGTAGACGTAGGCCTGGACTCTGCTGCAGGTGTGAGCAAGAGGGGAGGTTCTGCTGACACCATGAGGGGAGGGGCTAGCTCTATATTTAGCAGCCCACTCCGGTGAGTGAGCAGTTGTTCTTCGTCCTGGCTGTGTGCCGTGTTCCTCTCTTTTGATGGTCCTTCGGAAGAGAGAGTAGCTTAGGAAGAGTTCGAGCGAACAGTGATATCGAGAGTCTAGAGCTGCTGAGTATAATGCCGTGAGCCACGAATCCTGCGGAACGGTCCGAGGAGTATCAGGAGGCTACGGGCTCACCGGCGCAGAGTGCCGGATGAGAGTGAGAGGAACTAAACCGATCAGCGTCTATAAGTAGAGCTGATAGAATTATAGACTGGTGGACCAATGCCCTCACCCCACTGTCAGGGGTGATGGGGAGAGAATTCCAGACCCACCTCGAGGCTAACCTCGGAGGTGGGCCACGGGGTATTGAAGCCCTAGCTCAGACCATCCTGTCGGAAGAGTGACTTGGAGGGAAGGAGAGGAGGAAGTCGTGGGAGGTGAGACGGGTTGTACCTCGCCCCGGGCGATTGTATTGCGGCTTCTAAAAGCCTTATCGTTGGGATATCGTTGCTCTGTCAAATAAAGAGACTGTTCTGCATCCGTAAAGACTGTGTGTGATTTGGAGAGTATAACCCTGGGACCTGAGGGGTTCTTCTATACCGGTCCTGTCCCATTACCCTGGGAGTATAGAAGATGGAGGCGCTGCACCACTAGGAGATCATGGAGGCTATCACCCCAGTGTTATGCCGGAGTAGCCCGCAGACCAGACCTGTCCCTAGAACTGAGGTGGCAGGTATGAATACACACACCGACAGAGCGAGGGACGTGTCCGGGTTGTGGTATTAGATGGTGCCAGGCCAGATGGGGTGTATTGCGAGAATACTTGCCGATACCGTTTTCCCAGAAGAATGGTCGTTGCCGTTGCCGAGATCAGGGGTAGGAGATGTATGGAGGAAACGAGATGAGTGCCGAGGTCGAAGGGAGCCAGAAGGTACTTAAACAGGAACAATCCGAAGTCGAGAGCCAAAGGGGGTAGTCTGCCAAGCCGCGTCTAAACCGAGAGAATCAAAGAACAAGCACTGTGAAACACCCATACAAAAACTATGACGAGCGAGGAAGCACAGAACAGAGAGGGTATATAAAGCTGGAACAGCCAACCAGGAGAGGGGGCGTGCCTGGAGGAGCCCTGGGAGCTTCAGTGCATTGGCTGCTGTTCTTAGAGCTCAGGTGACACTCAGCAAGAGCCAGATTGTAACCATGCGGTGTTTGGGGGCGGAGCCTGAGTGGGGATAAGTTCAAGGGCTTTTGTGTGTGCACTGTAAGTCCAACGTGTGCATGAGAGGAAGCAACGTGGGGTGCGCACGTGCGTGCGGGGCGGCGATTCCGCGCCGACGGCTGCGGCGCAGAGCGTGGAGGAAGAACCTCGTGGAGCGTCCCACCATGCCGAGGGGTAAGTGATGAAGCTGAAGGGGGCTTGCGTGGTTGTAGTGGAAGGGTCTGAGCAGTGTAAGGAGAGAGCCGTGAGCTCCGCCTGAGACGCTGTGTGCTCACATTCCTAACACCCAGAAGCCCGGTCCTGGCTCCCCCACAACACCGCAGGAAGCTCAGGCCCTCCTGTTCCTCATAGGTATGCACCAAACTGCATGTAATCAGCCCCCATGCACCCCTTACACTCCCGTAGAGTCTGGGGGGGGGGGGGGAAACAGGGTTACATATATATATATATATATTATATGTATATATGTATATATGTATCGACACATACATGAAAAAGTGAATTAGGCATTTGTGTGCACAGACACAGTACTGTATAACGAAGTTATACATTACTGTGACAAACAATGAGTGCGGATGTGCTTTGTGGTTATGCATGTTAACCCATTGTTTTTACAAAGATTCACACATACATTCTGCTTTCAACTATAGTGTAAACATGTTGAATGCTTTGTAAGGTAGAAGGTTGCAGTGTGTGTTATTTGGAAGATCATTACACATAATCCCTTCATGCAGGTCAAGTTGTGTATGTTTACTCATTATGATATCATCCACGATAGCTGAGCCAATACATGTTTCCAAACACACACATAGAGATATATATCTATATATATATATATATAAAGCAACTGTAAATATTACTGTATGCTCATTTGCATGTCTTAGACAGGTCTGCAATCCTGTCTTTCCCCATTATCAGCCAGCATACAGCACTTCCACTGCAGCAAGGGATTCTGGGAAATTACATGCAAATGAGCACTCAGTGCCACCGTTTGCCACCATATATATTAATTTTTACTTTTTGTAGGACAACTAGATATAAATATAGATAGATAGATAGATAGATAGATAGATAGATAGATAGATAGATAGATAGATAGATAGATAGATAGATAGATATAGAGAGAGAGACATATATACAGATATATATGTAGGTATGCTTATATAGGGAAGAAAGTATAAGTTGCAGCGGAAATATAGATAAGAACTGTAACCTACGACACGCCTAGTACAGTAACATTTGTCACCTGGTGGAAATGGAGCAGAATAAATTCCGATATCTCTGTCCCCGGGCAAACCCTCCCCGACGACAGGAAGAAATTTTTCCCGCATCTGCTCCTCCAATGGTGTTAAGATTAGAGATTGTGCTGACGGCCCACCTCCAGTGCCAGAAGCATGCATCCGTTGTGCTTGTATTTTTTTCTTTAAGTTTGCCCTGATATCATCGAATCTCTTCCGACAATTCGCCCGGTCCCTGACATGATTTGCACACGCAGACACAGCCAAGGTTATTTGATCCCACATTTCTTTTTTTGATGCTGAACTTGTCCGCCCTTGAAATACATACAAAATATATGACGTTAATTATTATTATAAAAACGATCAGTTTCCTAAACTGCTACCTGTTCCAAGAGATACCAAACATGCTGGTTTAGGTGTAATATGTGTACCACATGAGCATTTACATGTAAACATACAAATGTAAGGAAGCTTGCATGAATATTGTATGAACTTTGCCCACATTTTTAGACTGATTGTTATGGTCGTTCTAAAGCATGAAGGAATATGTGTGTAACAATTAAGTTTAATTGATAGATATTATATAATAATATTTTGATATTAAGACATCTCACATGACCTAGGATAACATGTCTTTGAAGAATCAATGCAAAGATAGACTTACCTAGTAAATGGCCATACAGACAGTTATAGTGCTCCAGAATCCCTGTGACAAGAACTGTGTTTTCCTCTTCATTGAACCGAGGATTACATGGCCGCTCCACACGTTTCTTCCGAATACGAGCAAGCCCAGAGCTTGGCTGCTGCTGACTGGACTCTCCTTCTTCCAATGGAAGAGACTCCAAAAGCAGGCCACCAGCAACCACCCCACCACCAGACGTACCAGCAGCAGACACCCCACCAGCAACAGAGCCACCAGCAACACTCGCACTCACAGCAACACCACTCGCACTCCCAGCAACACCATTCGCACTCGCAGCAACAGCACTCCCCTGAATCCTACATTCACTCAGACGCGTACTCACACGACTACCAGTACCACTCACACCAGCATCACTCTTCCCACGCCTGCGGCCATACCTTTAGCACTCACAAAGAACAGAAAAGAAATTTAAAGACAATCGCACTGAACACCTACAAAGTGAAAACAAGACAAAGATGTAAACAAAACAACACAGGACAAACCTCTCACAATACACCACAACTGTCTCAGTCAATATGAAATATGTAAATCGGCCAGCTCTGTGTGTCTCTCTCTCTCTCTCTCCCAACAACACAGAGAATGAATAAAAATACACGCTGCCTTTAAATGGGCCGCTCAATCCAAAACATGCTTGCTTCGGCAGATTCAGCAAGAAGTTTTATTGGGGAACCTAACACCACCTCGCCATGCACGCCGATACACCTGTGTGTGATTGGCAAATCATTGGCAGAGTGGGAGCAAATGTTTTCGGCTTGATTCGGAAGGGATTCGGCACTTATTGCATACGGAGAGGGAAAATCGGCAGAATCATGCCGATAAGATACCCTTGGCGATTGCACTTTTTCGGCGCTTACTGCATAGAGCCCTAGGTTTTTTTATAGGTATACCTATAAAACCCATAGAGTGCAATTAGTGGAGGATTCTTTTGGATCTTCTTTTGATCCTACCCTGTACTTCAATCATTCATCCTCATGCACCATGTCACCTACACAAAATTAATAGAATTTAAGGATGAGCGGTTTATATTTACAACAGTTTTGCAACTTTTGAATAGGTAAGGAAAGCCAACAAGAAAATGAAGACAATATGTCATCTGGAACTGATCAAATCCCTGCTAAAATCTTCAAGAAGAGGTTGAGAAGATCCCATCACAGCCTCATGTCCTTACAGTATGTTGAAGATCTGAAATGACAAGGAAAGCCCAGATAACTTTATGATGCTATGTAACTGAAGAAGAACCCTGTGAAATTCGAAAGCTTGTAAACCGTTAACTTTTAAAGTATCATACATTTCCTTTTTTGACAATCTTTAATAAAGAAGTCAAATTTAACTTTGGGCTGGGCTGTACTGTACTAAAGCACGATGCAGGGTATCGCACCCCAAGCCGATATTAACTGTCATTGACTTACATGGCAGTTAACGTGGATTGGAGTGCAACACTCTGTATTGCATCTTACTGTATTCCATTCTTATTTCCATCAACAACATCAAACATTCAAGGAAAACTGAAACAACAATCAAGAACAACTGAAGAAATGTATCCCAGATTTCTAATCCCCAGAAACATTCTGCATATTTCTCAAAATCCAAACACCTGGCAACCCTGCCCATCCCTGCCCAACCCATCATCTCTGACATTAACACTTGGACAGAAAATATTTAATGACAAATTGACACAATTCTAAAACCTCTGTTAACAACAACCACAAGTTTTATCCAAGACACAACAAACTTCAGGAAACTACAAGCTATTAACTATTCCCAATATCCTTGCCCCCCATGGATGTGAGTTCACTATATACTAACATCCCTCACAAAGACTGCCAGAGTTTCTAAAAACTTAGCTCTCACACAAAGAACATCCCTGACAACACAGTCATAAGATTAATGGAATGTATTCCCACTCACTACAAATTCTCTTTTAATGTTATATAAATAATACAATGCCAAGAGGATACACATGGCACCACAATATGCCAAGCTCTTTATGGCCAGCCTAGAGGAAGACTTTCAGAACATAAACCTCTAATGCACTGTGATGACTGAGTTGTTTATGGACAAAAGGTGAATAATTAATCAGTTTCATAAAGACTTCAACAGCTTCAACCACTCTATAAAACATTGGAATATCTCATTACTACAGCTAATTTTTTTGTGGACTACAATCACCATAAAAGAAGGTGGTTCCATTAAAACAGTAATTTACAGAAAAACTACAGACAAGCAGACATTTACATTTAAAAAAAGTTTCCGTCTCAGATATTAGAGGATTGGGTCTAATGCCATCTCAAAGGGACAAGCACCTCAGCTCACTCTGTAACGCCTTTATGGAACAAGGCTACAACGCCCACTAGATAGATGAGCCCAACATGTCCCAGGTGGAAGGTTGCAACTAACTGCAGTACAAAGGAAAAAGGAAGACTACAATCCTTTGAAATACATGGTATATGTATACACACAGTTGTGTGAAAAAGAAAGTACACCCTATTTGAATGATATGGTTTTACATATCAGGACATAATAACAATCATCTGTTCCTTAGCAGGTCTAAAATTTAGGTTAATACAACCTCAGATGAACAACAACACATGACATATTACACCGTGTCATGATGTAATAGGTTGCCAGTATTCAATATGGGTTTTCCCCACTCACTGGAGCTGTACTTGAGTGACAGTGGGAGGCAGTGACATCAGGCATGACCAATCATGGGAGAGACCTGGTGCCCTCATCCTGGCTGTACTTAATGGCAGTGCCACCCCAAATTCAGTAGTGCCTCTACCCCCTTGAGAGAGGCAGGTCACACAGCCAAGAGCCTGATTTTTGGGCCTTCTCTGGTCCTCTTCCCTTCGGAGGAGAGTGAGTGTGTACCATACCTCTCCCCCTGCTAGAGGGGCAGGGAAGAGCCAGACAGCTGCGGGGACCCTTGACCCATAGTGGTTGTCCAGAGACCATCCTTCAGTGGGTAGCTGACAGTTGCTGCATTGGGTAGAACCCTGCCGTCAACTATGCTGTACAGAAGAGACAATAAACCGTTCTTGTTGTTATACCTCCTGTCAGGTGCGTGACCTTACTGGGGGGAGAGGTAATTGTTCTACCGTGGGAGATCACCTTCAGTTCCCTGGAGCCTAAGGCAGATGGAGGCACTGCACTGCTAAAGATATGTGGGGTATGAACCCCAGAAGCCTAGTCCTGTGTCCCCACTACCATAGTTGGACGACTCAGCCCTCCTGTTACAAGCAGGTATCTTGCACCACATGACCCGTAATGGCCACAATCTCCCACCAGGTGGGGGAAACACTGTTACATGTATTACTGCTGTGAAGCACTATGTACATTGATGGCGCTAAATAAATAAAGATATACATAAATACATACACAGGGCCGCTGAAAGGGTGGGACAGCTGGTACTGCTGTTTCGGACCCCGCCAGTCAAGGTGCCCTGCCTCTCTGCTGTCAACCCTACACTCTCTGCAAGCAGGTCTGACCCTCCCCTCTCCTGGCTTCCACTTCCCTCCTGCAGGATAGAAGTGCCCTCTCCTTTGCTCAGCCCCACACATTTGTCCCTCCCTTCTCCCGCTTCTTTGCTGGGCGTCTGTGGGCCTGCTGGGCTCTGCCTTGTTCTGGCCATGCTTCTGCAACTGCTCCAGCAGACCCATCCATTGTCCCCATGTAAGCCCACATGCCCCAGGTCCCCTTATATTAGCCTGCCATGCCACTTACCCTTCTCAAGGGAGGAAGGGGGCTTATTTGTGTGTGTGTGGGGGGGGCTTATTTGTCTGTGTGTGTCATCCCCATTTGTACATCTCCCCCTGCTGCCGGCACATCTACCTCCCCTCCCCCCCTCCTGCACATCTCCCCGCACATTATCCAGGCAAGGACATACCCCCTCCCTTAGTAGCCACGCCCCCCCACCCCCTGCTCTAACAGATTTACAGGACACCCGAGGGAAACTTAGAATGTCCATAATTTGTGAGGTAATTGATATTGGAAGCTCAATATAGTTGCGTTGACCTACAAATCCGCTGCAGAATGTCCAGTGAAAGTTTTGTTGTGCAACGTGGTGCCGTTTGTGAGATATCGATGCTTCTGACATACAAACAAACAGACAATTTAGAATTATAGTATTGATATTGGAATTAAGTGAATTGGGTAAATAAATTATCCTTCTTTGTTGAGGAGTCAAATGTGGATATTGTCACTGAATGACATTGCATGATTAAAAATTGAATTTAACTAACAATTGTTTATTTTCTTCCCTTTTAAAATCTAAACATACTACAAACAATTTGATAACAAGGTGGTTAATAGTATGAACATACAGTACTGTATGCAATTTTAATATCTTATTTGTACACAAACACCTGAATAAATAGGCAAAAAACCTGTTGTAATAATTGATGCATTTTTCAGATGGGTTGAGCCAATTACTTTGAGAAAGGATGACGGAAAATTTAAATTCAGGTCTCAAATTATATAATGTACATTTAAAAGGTACAAATAGGGGAACAAGTTATGATTAACATTTATATTGATCATTCATATTGCTAATTAAAATGCTGAGTACATTTTTTTGCGAGATTTCCACTAAACTGGGAGAAGTCATTTGTAAAATGGACAGTATTATACAAAAACACTGCTATTATAATTTTTTTAGAACCTTAGTAACAACAGAATGGGTTTTATGGGTGGGAGGTGGTAATAGGTTATTATACATGGGAATTTGAAATTTAATGTCCATATATTCATAAATTATTTGGTACTAACTCAGTACAATGGGTTTGGGGATTGGAAATCCAGCTGGCCCATGAAACCCAGCTGGCCCTGGAAACCCGAGTGTCATAGCCTTTAGGAAGATGGTAATTTGAGTGGAGTGGTTTACTCTGGAGTTTGTACCAAAGGATGATGTATATTGATAAATAATGTCTACCCTACTTGTACAAAGCAAGCTAAAACAGTTACATTTAAGAGTAATGGGAAGTGAATGAGAAAAATAAACGAGGCACTCTTTTGGGGGGTTATTATTTATAAATAATGTGGGAATAAAAGTGATTCCGCTTCAGGGAACAGGAAAGAATTATTAAAACTAAAATGAAATAGAGGCAGAAGTGTGAATCTGATGCTGTTGTACAATTGATGTTGCTTTTATTCATGCATTGCATGTACTGTTTCATTAAGGGCAAGATAAATGGTGTACAAATAATGTATGTTCTATTGAAGCTTTTTGTTTTTCCTGGAGGATTTGGGAGGCAACGATTCGTCCTGTCCGTCCTAATTGGAATTCAAAGTGTACAGTATTTAATATAAAGCAATAAGAGAGCCTAGGAAATATTTCTATCACTTATAATGGATTATTGTTATTTGTTTTCAGAAGAATAATAATTTATTTTTACGGCAAATGCCAATGAGAATGTATGATTTTGTTTATCAGTAATCAACATTAACCGGGTTATTTCCTGGTGTATACCTACACAGACAATATAAGACAATATAAGAGAAATGCTGCACACCTCAAAAAGAAAAATAATGATACAGTTACCAGTGCTCCAGTGTTTGCACATGCCATTGTCACTTGATAAAGACCATTATGGTTGAAACGTCGTGTTGGCTCAATAAATGAGTTTGATTTGCTAAACCCATTGTGCCCTATGTTCCTTTGTTCATCTGTATACCTACACAGAACATTTAGAAATTGCTTAGAATGGGGGCGTGGCTTGGACAGGAAGCCGAGAGCATGCGTTTAGACAGAGCTCCGCATGGAGGGGAAACACTGAAAACTATGGCTGAAAACCCTAATGGAGGTAAATTTATATAGACGGCAATAGGAAATCTCTGTATCAACAATCGGACAGTATTGGAAGTGTTTTTACACTGTACATATATTTACAAGCGGTCGTGCTCCCCCACCCCCCTTTTTTCCGTGCATTGATGAGCCAACATTCAAGATGGCCGCTGGAGCCATGTGGTAGGGGCCTTCAGTGTAGAGAGAGCCCGGGAACAGACCACACATGAGCCACGATTGGAGTGAGAGGTAGCTTAGAGACAAATTATTGGGAGACGTCGGAAAACCACATCCATATAAAACTGATACAGCCTGCAGACAGGTAACTCCAAAAACCACAGAAACGCCCACAGACTGAGCCATAGGGTTGGAGGGAGAAGCAACATTTAGGGAGAAGGGGAGGAAAACCTTTTATCTTGCCTGTACTGTGGGGTGATTATCCCCTCCAGTCAATCCCATTTGCAAGGGAACAAAAATGAATGTGCACGGTCTGATTAAATCTCAGAGGCCATATGGACATAGGCACAAACGTGGATCTGAAAAACCCCCAACCTCTCATACCAACAGCACACCAATAAGATTTATAGGAGAGCCCCCCAGACCTTTGTATTAAGAGCAAATATTGGAGACCCTAAACATATTATGTTAAAGGGGAAACTGAATTTTATTACTAAGTCTGGACATACTTGGATGAGCTATAACCAAGGAAGATATAACTAAAGAGAGGAACACAGGGAGGGGACCAGAACTGAATGGACCATGGACCTAGACGGGGAGAGAAAGAATGCAGATGATGATATCACAACTTCATGAAACCCGAAAATGTTAAACATGGAGGGTAATAACTGCTAAACAGAATGAAGCCATGTTACCCTGGGCTGATCCATGTGGTAATGTCTGGAAGCAATTGTGGCTCACTCCCCGCTTGCGAAAACAACATTATATTCACTTTTGTATTCCTAAGTTTATTTTATTTTTATTTATAAAATGTTTTACCAGGAAGAAATACATTGAGAGTTACCTCTCGTTTTCAAGTATGTCCTGGGCACAGAGTTATGATGACAAATAGTACATGGTTACAAATACATAGTTACAGTACATTAAGTGAACAGGGTTGGACATTATATAGAAGACATTGCATGCACAGTTAAAGATAAAGTAGTAAAGATAATACCTATTCTATAAGCGCCGATAAGACACTTGTCGAGGCCTTTGCCTACTGCTATTTTGTAAGCCTCGATAAGTGGGAGATAAAGGCATGAATCGACAGTTTTTTCAGCCGTCCAAAACAGATCGCCGGGTGAGCAGCAATAAGCCACTTATCGGCAGGTTTGAAATGCGTGCAATTCTAGTAGCTCCGATTAGTATTATGTGTTGATTAAAAGGGACGGTGGGCCTGTTAGCATATGATTTAATCCCTGTAAATAAACCCCATGTAAGAGAAGTACGACCTGCCTTTATCTGGAACTAAAAAATGCAACAACGTGGTGTGGGCATCACAATATATATATATCCTATATCACCAGGAAGTTGTACCCGGCCAGCACACGAGACGCCAGCGAGAATGAAAGCCCCATTACCAGCGGAGGCGGTGAGAGCGCAGCTTGTCTTTGGCCCGGGTGTTACTTCTCTAATGTTTATAAATTGCTGAAAAGAATGTGCCAAATATGAGTGTACACTCTACAGATTTTACATTTTATAAAGTGTTTGTGATACTATATCCGGCTCTTTCAGCACCTACATGTGGCTTTCCTCACTATGCTGCTCTTGGTTACGGAGTGGGGGGGGGGGGGAATCCCGGCCGGCGTTGGCCTGCCCCCTCCCCGCAGTCAAGAGCAGCTCAGTGAGGGAGAAAGGCAGCAGCTGGGGAGCAGCAACCCAGGACAGTGAGAGAGAGGTAGGTCCGATGTGTGTGTGTGTGTGTTTGGTGGGGTGGTAGTGTGTGTGTATATGTATTTGGGGTTTATTAGTGTGTGTGTATTTGGGGGGTATTTGTGTGTGTGCATGTATTTGAGGGGGTAGTGTGTGTATGTATTGTGTATTTGAAAATGACAAACTGTTTTGCACGGAAAAACAATGAAGTAAACAAAATAAAGGGACATATTCTTGTGAGATGCATTTTATTCCCCCACATATTTTTTCTTTTCTCTAATTCTGATTAAAGTAAGTTTGCTGTATGTTAATGCTTACACAGTATATGCCAATTAGTGTGTGTACAGTATATATGCGTTTGTGGGGGTGTAATATTCATGTGTTGCGGCTCTCGTAATATTTTGGACAATGACATTTTTTATAAAATGGCTCTTCTTCCTTGAAAGGTTGCAGACCCCTGTACTTGGTATTCTATGTCTTTATCTTTTGAGATTATCCACATGGAATGATACACACACACACACACACATACACACACACACAAAAGAAATAGCCGCAGTCTGGATATGCGATGATTTATTGGACAACATTGTGAGTAGTAATTTAGGAAGAGCCAAGATTTCATCTTACACACATACCTGTAAAACATATTGCACTATTTCTGTTTTTTTGTTTTTTCTTCCTCTTTTTGGGCCCTCTCATGCTCCCCTTGGCCCTGGAGAGAAAATATAAATGTAGCACTATTTCCCCCACCCTCTGGGAGATGTTACTCTGCTACTGGTGTTGTGGTATGCATACCAGTGAGGGTCAGGGAGCTGAGATGATCTGCGATGTAATGGAGATCAGGACAGGCTTTTGGTGATCACTAAGATTCTTCCATGGTGCTAGTGCCCCCAGTTATAGTGGGCTCCAGAGTTCCAGAGATCAGCCCCAACCACAACATACCTTCCATCTGCCCAAGGACTGGCATTCAGACAGATATATAAAAGAACCAGGCCTTTATTCTTGAAGTCACTGCACATGATGGTGATACAGCGTTGCAGGGTTTCCTAGGATTCAATCCTATTGATGGTGCTGTATCCCCTTGGTAGTATAGGGTCCTCTATCAATCAGATGTTCTCCCCAGCCCCAAGGGCTGGGAGTGGGTATGCTCATCCCCGATGGGAGAGACTCACAGCTCTACTAGTCTCTTCCTCCTCCAGACCAGGACTGCTAAATGTTACTCACTTCCTCTCTGAGACCTGGAAGAGGAAGGCCTAGTATCTGCACCACAATTGTCTGCATGCAAACACCAGGTCACCGCCTCCTCTGTCACTCAGAGAGTAGCAGAAGTGGGGTAAAAAGCCCCTGGCTTAACCTGTAATAGCCTGTAGCTATCAGGACTTACATGACAGAAGGCAAAGAGGCAGACTGGACCAGCCTAGGCTACATACACAATCTGGAGAGGACTCATTGGCCTATATACAATAGTGTGTCTCGACATCTAAGGCACGCTCTATAGTGCCGGGCGCGTGCTACGCCATGCGCGCGCGCGGAATTTTAGTTGGCTTACGTGAGTCAGCCTTTCTATACAAGGGCCACGCGCGCGCACGGCAGGGAGAAGGGAGCCGACAGACAGCGGCGAAGATGAGGAAAATCATCTTTTCGCGCCGCTGCCTGCGCTCAAATGTATGTATGTGTGTGTGTGTATGTGTGTATGTATTGTGATGCCGTCACTGCCCTCTAAGGGCTAGAATGGGGCAGTTGTGGAACTTTACAGCTCTCATAGAGTTAATCATTCTGGAAAGGTCTGTTCAGCTGTGAGTTAATGCGCTAATTAGCCCAGTCTGTATAGTCAGGAAGTGATACAGAGATTTCTCCCCCCCCCATGCTGCTAGACACACACTGTTGAGAGTTATACAGAGAGGGTGAGAGACGCTGCTGCTAGACTGATCTGAAGACACACACTGTTGAGAGTTATACAGAGAGGGTGAGAGACGCTGCTGCTAGACTGATCTGAAGACACACACAGACAGCCCTGTGAGAGACTGAAAGGAGACCTGCTGCATGTACACTGGGTAAAGTGGGGAAAGAGTTTAGTTCTCCCACGATTAGTTAGGGATTAAGCAGTATTAGTCAGTACTCCTGGAAGGAGTTAGGTCTTTTGTTTCTGTTATGTGCTATGAGTTACAGTAACCCTGTACCTGCTTTGTACCCTGTAAATAAACCCCTGCTTAGAAAGTACAGTGTTTCCTGCCTTTGATCTGGACAAAAGATCCGACGCTGGGACTGAGACGTCACAGTATGTATGCTAGTATGCATGGATGTGTGTGTGTGTGTGTGTGTGTGTGTGTGTGTGTGTGTGTGTGTGTGTGTGTGTGTGTGTGTGTGTGTGTGTGTGTGTGTGTGTGTGTGTGTGTGTGTGTGTGTGTGTGTGTGTGTGTGTGTATGATTGCAGAACTAAAAAAAAAAAATTATTAAACTTTTTTTTTCTATACAAATCTTATTTAGGACTTCCTTTCACTCACACAACCCATACACACACATATACTCACACATACACACACATATACATTACCTGCAGCTCCCGGCTCTACAGACAGGAAAAGCATGCGGCACGTGCATGGGTGTTCGCATAGGAACGCGCGGCCGCACGGCCGCATGCTGTATATAACAGCCCTAAACAAATCCAAATGTTTGTGGCAACTGCAAAAAAAAAAAAAAAAACTAAAACAAATGGGTAATACAGCCCAATCAATACCAACTAAGAGAAGTCAGGAAATTATTACTTCAATAATTAAGCATTTTAGTATACTTTCATCCACTGAGCAGTACTAATTAAAAAAAAAAAAAACAGCCCAGTGTCAATTGCAGCTGTTTGCCACTTTCACATTTAATCATGTAATTTAATTGGACATTCCAAAATTATCATAATACAATAAGGAAAGTAAGAACTTTAATCTGCATCCTGCATTTTAAATCAGTAAGCAGTAGTTTAGTGGGACACAGTTGGCTGACTGAGGCCAATCTAGTGCAGTGCAGCACATACTCAGGAGCTGTGTCCGGCTAATGACTGATGTTGAGTTAATGGGTTCTGACAGGGAAAGCAGCAGTCTGGTAATATTTATAAGTGCACAAAATGCCCTTTCCTCTGCAGTTTTAAATCAAGCACAGTGTCATACTGTGAGGAATAGTTGTTTATTTCTTGTTTTACTGCTCAGAAGTCTTTTTAATCCTTACATAAACTTGACATAAGAACATGATTCACATAGATTTTTTGTATTATAATGTAGCCAGGTCCCCTCTGACTCCCCATTCGGTTCTCTCTCTCTTCAGAGAGATGTGGTATTTGTGGTGCTCAGAATCCGACCGGTAACTTCATGTAACATATTTGTAATTGAGACCATAAGCTTGGTGGTCTGGCGACGACGGAGTGCCCCTCAATTAAGCAATAAAGCGTAATAACTGTAGGGGAAGTGACAAGTGGAGTCAGTTGGGACAACCACTGTGATGTACACAATAATCACCCTAACAGTATATAAAGGAAGGAACTATGTCCATTGAATAGCAGGGTTTAGATAAGGCACATTGGCACTTTACCTGCTCATCCAGGGGGCACTCTCAGGATCAGTAGCGTGCAATCCATCGGTTGAGAAGTCCAGAAGGGTGGTTGGTGTAGATAGAGCACAGCTGCAGACGCCCTGCAATGTAAAGCAGGGAAAACAAAACCGGGCCACTCCGCAGTAGTATCAAAAAGTGTATTAAGCCAGCAAACACATACAGGGAACAAAAATAGGACAAATAGAACGCACCTACGCGTTTCGTACAATAGTACTTTATCAACATAAGAACATGATTCACATAGATTTTTTGTATTATAATGTAGCCAGGTCCCCTCTGACTCCCCATTCGGTTCTCTCTCTCTTTCCTGCAACAGCGTGAAGGCAGTTGCAGGGGTGATCGCGTCACCGGGGGCTCTCGGCGCCATCAGCTACATGGCGCCGCCTTCTTGTGTGCGTTTGCACATACGCGGAAGTTCACGCGCGTGCAGTATAGCCTCAGATGCGATTTGGCAGCCATTACAGGGAGTGAGAAGAGGCGCTCCATAGTCAGGGACATCCCCCAGTTCGCACATGCACAGTTAGCAGCGGCGGCGGCCATTACACAGCGCGCACGAGGCCCCAATGTTAAAGAGAGCACCAAGGACTACAGTTCCCAGCAGCCTCTGGGGACTGCACTTTCAAACTGGTCACAGGAAGCCAGACAGCCAATAAGGCTGACAGATTCTCATGCTGCAAAGTTGCAACAATGTTGTGTGAAGATAGGGATTGTCAGTTAGGAGCTGGGACACAGAGAGGGGAGGGTGTGTTTGTGCAGGGAGGAAAGTAGCCTCCTGCACTAGGCCAGAAGTCTCCCCTTAGCCCCCAGCTAGGCCCTACTCACCTCAGCTTGTGGTTACTACAGGGACTCCACTTAGACTAGGGACAGGGTCCTGTAGAACCTAGACAAGTGAGGGTCCAGCCAGGAAACGTAACTATCCTGGCAATTGCTGTGAAGGTAATACATCCTCTGCGTTAGCAGAGATACGAGACATTATAAAGGTGGATCACTCCATGCGGGAGCCACCCACCGTTGAGGCGGAGGCATCTTGGATCATCTCCTGGAGCAAGGGATTCCAAGCAAAGGTCATCTGCGCACTCGGTAGCAGGAGCACCGGGCAGGTATTATCCAAGTCACCAAGTGCACCACCTATACACTTCATCTTAGTGGGCAGCGCTGTTCCACACGTGGGTGGGGTTGTGGGACTCTTGGGACTTTGGGTACAAGGACTTTGGGGATACTGTGTAAGGAGGTTATAGCCCAGTTAGGGGCAAGGTTATAGCTGCCAGCTAGTGGCAGAGGGTGGCATATATATCGTCGTGCATACTGATGATGTTGCACTGTGAAAGTATGATACTCTGTGTTGTGTTGCTATACAATATGATGTGATGTGATGTTATTGTGTTATTTGCTCGTTCAGTTAACCTTTTAGCCATAACCCTGGTGTATGTGGTTTCTGGGTGGGTTCCTATGCTAGGCCCATTCTACATTCCTATAGAATCCTACATAGGTGGAGGCGCTGACCGACGAGAACGTTCCAGAGATTCACCCCAGGCTCTCACTAGCGGAGGCTCAGGCCTCCTGTGAGCCTGACAGGTATAACGCACCACACCAGGTAACATTAGGTTCCCCGCACACACACACTATATGCGATTGGGTGGGGGGGAATACCCGTTACATTGTATTTTACATTTTTGTATACCCTTTACAGCTTGTAACTTTATATTTCATATATTGTTTTCTCATTGGCCCATATTCAATGTACATGGAATCTTTGTTACCTTTGCTAAGGAATATTTGCAACCTGTTAATTGGAATGGAGCTGAACTCTTCACCAACATGGTATGCTTTACAGCACATTGTATAGTTTTACGCTTTTGTAACTCATGCACTTGCCACCACGCGGTGACCGCCATTTTAAAGATCTTCCTTGCACGCGGTCCCTCCGATCTGGGCAGGGAACCACTTTTCTTAGGTTGCATATTCTGAGGCAGAAGTTACCTTCCAGTTTAAGCAAATCCCCCTTCAGTACATTGCACATGATAATTTTCATTCAGAGCACCTGTGACTTCCTGTGCATCCACGGCTAGTAGTACAGTGGTGGGTCAGAAGTTCAGGCACCTGAGTCCGTTCAGGCACCCCTCCGCGGCCCACTTCAACAGCACCTTACGCCACCCTGCTCTAGCACTGACACTGTAGACCCCTTTAGAAATTTTTGGACCAAGTTAACCATCTATCCCTTCCAGACCTCCACAGCTATCAATACCCAGGGTAACTCAGAACCAGCAATAGCCCTTGCTTCAGCACACAAGCTCTTATTAGGGCAGACTAGGCTACAGCTCCTTGGATGGCGAATATGGTCCCTGGTTAGGGTAGGCCAGGGTCCCCTGGACACCATACCTAGTCCCCCTCTCCTCCATTGCACTCTGTATGAAAGTATACCCTTCTATGTCAGCACAGTTTGCTTCACTAGGGCAGACCAGACTATAGTTCCTTGGACAGGGAAAGTGGTCCCTGGTTATGGTAGGCCGGGGTCCCCTGGAAACTATATCTAATCCTCCTCTCCCTTTATGCATTCTGTCTGAAGCGTACTTTCATCTGTACCTTTACTTGCTGCTTTGCTCTCTCTGTAAAAGCCTGCCCTGCTCTCAGCAGAGCCTCCAATTGTTGTACTGTTTCCCTCCAACCTAGTGGGAGATGCACAGCGTCTGCTACCTGTGTGTGGTGCGGATACCTTTTATGATCAGGAGAAGTGAGTTGGATCTGCGGTGTTATGGAGATCAGGACAGGCTCAGGTTCTTTCTCTGTAGTTCTTTCTCTTGGTGGTTAGTGCCTACAGCCGTAGTGGGCTCCAGGGTGTCAAGAGATCAGCCCCCACTATTGCACACATCTCCCTCCTGCCCAGGGACTGACACTCAGACAGGAGTATAATGAATAAGGGTCTTTATTGGCTGGCATTCACTGCAGTTCTTCCTCACAGTGGTCCGAGGCCTCTGGATGGTGATTGCCCCTGATCTTACAGGGCATCTGTGGGTTGAATCAGATATTACCCCAGCCACAGGGCGGGGGTGAGCACGCTCATCCCGCCATGGGAGAGACTCACAGCTCGACTGCTCTCTCTTACTCCTCGAGAGCAGGACTGAACTAAATTTGCCACTCCCTCGTAGGAGGAACCTAGAAGGGGCAGGCTCATGGTCTATAACTATACCAGATAGGCTTACACAGACCATGAATCACAACCACACTTGTGTCACTTATAAGAGGGGCATGAGGGGGGTTAAAAGCCCACAGATTAACCTGTCATAGCCTAGACTGCTAGGAGTTACATGACAGGGAGGAGAGATAGGCCAGAAGATACAGACCATGTTACATGCATTTCTTTTTAGCTACATAGGGCTAATAACGCCAATTTCTCATTCACAGTGATTAGACAGGGCTTTGCTATGAAGGAAATTTATTGAAGTTTTTGATTCTGTATCTGCATGTGTATGCTAGTTACATCCGAGCCCCCCAACCCCCCTCGGTGGTATTGTCCACCCCCTATTTCACAATTCATGAGCCCCTCTATTTCCCACCCTTTTCCCATGTATTTCTCTCCCCTTCCTCACTCACCCCCTCTCACTCTCCCACCTCGCATGTATTTCTCTCCCCTGCATCTCACTTACTCCCTCTTTTCCTCACTCACTCCCTCCCCCCTTTCCCGTCAATTACCCCACTCTCACTCAATCCCCCCCACAAAATACATACCAAAAACAAACACCCCCTAAATGCATATAACCCCACCAATACATAATAAAAATACACCCACTCCCCACCACCCACCATATATTAAAAATACACATTAAAAAAATACACCCACCCCCAATACATATAAAAATACACCCACCCCCAATACATATTAAAAATACACCCATCCCCCAATACATATAAAAAATACCAACAATACATATAAAAAATTCCCCTACCCTTCAATTCCTATAAAAATACCCCCCATACATATAAAAATACTCCCACCCCCATATACATATAAAAAAATACTCCCACCTCCCCCCCAATACATATAAAAAATACCCCCACCCCCAATACATATAAAAAATACACCCACCCCCACAATAAATATATTTTTTAAACAACCCCCCAATACATATTTTAAAAAAACACAGCCCCCCTCCCAATACATATAAAATATACAAACTTCCCTTGTGGATGGTAAGGCAGGTCCTCGTGGCTGCGGGGGTCCCGGCCAGTGCTGCAAGTTGGGCCCGACCTCTGGCCAGGCCTGGCTGCCGGTCCTCTCGTGACCGGGCCCCGGCTCCCCCTCAGCTGCAGGCCTCTCCCTCACTCTGTCCCATGCCAGTTTTTTTTATATGTATTGAGGGGAGGGGGTATTAAACAGGTCACTAGATTTAGTTCACTTTGGTCCTAGGAGGGATTGCTCCTTTACAGTTCAAAATGGTGGTGGTTTGGAGCAGCACTCTGGGCACAGTTCCTGGTGTCCTATCTATAGGATCTGCACATTAGGTTTGCAAATTTAGTCCCAAAAATTTAACTCTGAGAGGGAGATAACATATACCATGAAACAAACAATATCTGCTTCTACTGTGTGTTGGGGCCTTTTTCAAAACTGTTTTTATTTATTTTCAAATCTGATGCTTCATTCAAGAGATATGAGCATTTTAAATATTATGGGGCCTATTTTCTTTCAGCCGAAACGTCTGATCAGGCTGTTTTCCGACGAACTTCCCCGTTGACTTCAATATGGAATTCTGTATGAAAATGACTGGTCTGGGTCTTCGTCTGATGCAGTGGGTCCCCAGTGGGTCCAGCAGGTTAAAATGAAGCTTTCCCCAGAGCCCATTGCAGTCTAAAAGTTACCATGCTAACCTCAGAAGCTAAATATCAAGATTAAAATCATGTTTTTTCACACTGGAAAAACAATATTAAAAAAATAAAAACATCTTTTGAATACAATGAGAGCTTTAATGTAAGGCCGCGCTTTCACCTCTGTATGAGGGGAAACAACCTCAGTGGGTCTTGTCCATACAGCAAAATGAGAGAGCCTCCCAAGTTAAAATGATGGGTAGGGGTGAGCTCTGGGAGGAGGGGCCACCTACCTCCAAACAACTGTTGCCAATTAGAAATTAAATTAACACACACATTCCCAGAAAGCTCAAACTCCAAAACCCACCACATAATATATATATTTATGTCAAAAGGAGTCCTCCTCCCAGAGCTCACCCCTACCCACCTTTTTAACTTGGGAGGTTGTACTGTATGGACAGGACCCACTGGGGTTGTTTCCCCTCATACAGAGGTAAAAGGAAAGGTTCACAGTGTAGTGTTAGGACCTGCAAATTTGGTTATACCTTGACGTTGGTATGCAGGCTTATGACGCTTTGGCCAAAGGGTTTAACTAAATAACCAAGAAAATATTATTATTGAAGTATTTGTACTTTATACTTATTACCATATATGTTTTGTCAATTGGATGTAGCATTGGGCACCCCTGTCTTTTGTTGTATAATATTTAGGAATACCTCATGGAAAACAAAATAATTAGTAATAGTCAGCCTGGATTTATGGAGGATAGATCATGCCAAACTAACCTTATTTGTTTCTTTGAGGAGGTAAGTAGGAATTTAGACCAAAGTAATGCAGTTGATGTGGTCTACTTAGATTTTGCAAAGGCTTTTGATACGGTTCCACACAAGACGTTGGTGTACAAAATAAAGCAAATTGGACTTAGTAATAATATATGCACCTGGGTTGAAAACTGGTTGAAGGATAGAAACAGAGGGTTGTCATAAATTTTACTTTTTCAGGTTGGGCTAAGGTTGTGAGTGGAGTACCTCAGGGACCGGTACTGGGGCCCCTGCTTTTTAACTTGTTTATTAATAACCTTGAGGTTGGCATCGAGAGCAAAGTCTCCATCTTTGCTGATGATACTAAATTGTGTAAGGTAGTAGATTCAGAGCAGGATGTAATTTCTCTCCAGATGGACTTGGAGAGACTGGAAACTTGGGCAGGTAAATGCAGATGAGGTTTAATACAGATAAATGTAAGGTTATGCATTTGGGATGCAAGAATAAACAGGTGACTTACAAATTGAATGGGGATAAATTGGGGGAATCCTTGATGTAGAAGAATTTAGGAGTGCTTGTAGACAGCAGGCTTAGCAATAGTGCCCCAAATCATGCAGTAGCTGCAAAGGCAAACAAGATCTTATCTTCCATTAAACAGGCAATGGATGGAAGGAAAGTAACCATAATTATGCCCCTTTTCAAAAGCATTAGTAAGACCACACCTTGAATATGGAGTACAATTTTGGGCACCACTCCTTAGAAAAGACATTCTGAGTGCAGTGAAGAGTCACCAAATTAATAAGGCCTGGGACATAGTGCCTCTCAAACGTGCTGAGGCGTGCTGAGGTTCAGGGAAAGTGGTGCTTTCCCTGGCCTTACACAGCACCGCCATCAGGGGACTTAGCCAGGGGCGGGCCAGTGACGTCACGGAGCTGGTTCGCCCTCATTGGGCGAACCGCTCACGTGACCGGCCCTGCACTCCGGCAAGCGGGTAAATTTCAAAACGCCGTCAGACACACGCTTCCCCAAACGTGCTGACGCGTGCGCGAGCCCCTGCTAAAGCCGCTCTCATTGCGGCTGCAGGGGCTCAGTGCCGAGCAGCAGCACGGCTCAGCAAGGGTCAGCGCATAAGCGCTGACCATGTCCCAGGCCTAAAGGACAAGGGATGGACAAGTTAACTTATGAGGAGAGGCTAGCTAAATGAGATTTATTTACATTAGAAAAGAGGCGTCTAAGAGGGGATAGGATAACTATGTACAAATATATTCGGGGACAGTACAAGGAGCTTTCAAAAGAATTATTCATCCCAAGGGCAGTACAAAGGACTAGGGGGCATACCTTAAAGTTGGAGGAAAGGAGATTTCACCAGCAACAAAGGAAAGGGTTCTTTACAGTAAGGGCAGTTAAAATGTGGAATTCATTACCCATGGATACTGTGATGGCAGATACAATAGATTTGTTCAAAAAAAGGTTGGACATCTTTTAAGAAAGGAAAGGTATACAGGGATATAACAAATAAGTAAACATGGGAAGGATGTTGATCCAGGGATTCATCTGATTGCCAATTCTTGGAGTCAGGAAGGAATTTATGTTACCCCTTATGAGATATCATTGGATGATTTGTCACTGGGGTTTTTTGTTTGCCTTCCTCTGGATCAATAAGCAAGTTTAGATATAGGATAAAGTATCTGTTGTGTAAATTTAGCATATGTTTTACTTGATGGACGTACGTCTTTTTTCAACCTCATCTACTATGTAACTATGTAACTAACACATGTTCCAGCATACCTCTTACATCGTTAACTCTTTGGCGCATTGATTCCTTCCTTTATCGCAGTTTCCGTATGTTTGAACCACTGTATTCTATCTGCCCTGTGCTATTATTATTACTATTATTATAGCACCAACATATTCCGTAGCGCAGTACAGTACAATAGGGTTTGAGGATGAAAACAATAAAATAACAAACATTGTAACAGTCGGTAAGGAGGGTACTGCCCAATGAGCTTACAAACTATAAGGAAGGGTAAGTGGATACATAAGGAGCAGATGATGTATAAATGTATGCAGATATAGCATATGTTATTGCACCTATTAACAGTGATCCCAATGATAACGTGTGTTATCTCTTTAACGCATGCAATATTTGGGGCGTTATTTCTTGCATTACCGGGGGTTATTATGTCTGCCACACACACACACACACACACACATATATATATATATATATGTGTGTGTGTGTGAAGAGAGTGAGAGTGACAGTTATATATCGTAAATATCATTTAACCCCTTCCGAGCGAGAATACTACTGGTGATACTGTAGATCAAACCTCTGCAGCCACAAGAAATGATTAGAATATTTAACTAGGCAGAATGTCAGTCCGGACCAGCAGTCCAGAATCAGCAGGACAGGAGATTCCGTAAGTGGAGATGCAGTGAGCTGAACTCTGGATCACTTCAGATTGTGGAATGTTTAGGCAGCGTGCAGATTTCCTGTTGCAGTGTTTGAATTTCCTGAAATCCCTGCTTTCAACCCAAGGGCTTTCCAAAAAGCAGGCTTTTTTTTTTCCTTTCTCTGGCTCACTTGGTAGCTTTTCCTTCCTGCTCTCTTCCAGTTGCAGTGTGTGCACACCGGACAGGACGTTCTATGGATGCCATTCAAAGATTTCAGTCTTAGAAACTATCTGGATTTCGAGCACTGAAATCCACTATTCCTCTTTTCCTTTTTTTGGCTGGGATTACAAACGGACAACACCTTTTGTTTCTTGCTTTGCATGGAAACCTACATTCTTTTTGAACATGGAATAATGGATTTAAATCTGAGGCACCAACTTGGAATGGGAATTCGAGCTGTACAAATCTTGGTAAGTACAGTACTGCTCCCTCGTACAAGGCGGGGTCTGTATTGTATTTAGCTCTAGAAATCAGTGTATTATTTAATACATTGAAAAGAGCTAAATACCCATCTCTAGAGAGGGAAGCCAATGACATCTATTTATTTGGAGTATTGTTTTTGAAAGTTAGTTTGAAGGTGTTACATACTGTAGGGACATAGATAGATAGTTACATAGTAGATGAGGCTGAAAAAAGACATGCGTCCATCAAGTTTAACCTATTCTAAATGTAGGCGACAGATACTTTATCCCATGGGTGCGCAAACTGGGGGGTGCAGCGGTTGTAGGGGCCCCACGCTCTTCCCCAGGGCATTTAAATTGGGGGACTGCGCCAGGCCTCTGCAACTTCACTTGCCGTGAGTCAGTCGGTTTGGGTGACGCGTCACCGTGGTAACGCCGTGGCGTCATGGACGCTTCAGGCTCGGTAAGTGGGGCGCGAGCAGTGGGGGAGAGCAGGCAGGGGGGGGGTGCCAGGCAATAAGTGTGCACACCCCTGCTTTATCCTATATTTGTATTGACAGTATTTTGATCTATAGGATATTGTTACAATAACGTTGATCGATGAATTAACATAGAATCATGTTATCAAAATGAAAATCTGAAACTATTCAGTGCAGGCCTTGTTGCTTTAGAGCAGGGGTCTCAAACTCAGTCCTCAAGGGCCACCAACAGGCCAGGTTTTATAGATATCCCTGCTTCAGCACAGGTGGCTCAGTCTTTGATGGAGCCACTGATTGAGCCACCTGTGCTGAATCAGGGATATCCATAAAACCTGGCCTGTTGGTTGCCCTTGATGACTGAGTTTGAACCCCCTGCTTTAGAGTGTGGTTTAGATACATCCTTTAAGAGTACCAGGAATGTGTTACTGCTCCTTCAAACTTTTAAGAATAGCACAGACTTTTTTTATCAGATGTTACAGAAATGCATCGAAGCTGATGTAGGCATTAATAGTGCATTACTCTTTTTTTATATAGTAATAAACTATGGGAAGCAGATATATGTAGTATTTAATAAGAATTTAACATGAACAGTTCTAAAATCAGGAGAATTTAGCCGTTGAGAGAATGTTGACTTTGTTTTCCTTTTCATTATCTGATCAGGGACTCCCAATTCTTCTTGTAATAAATCATCGATGATTTTACATTTACCATAAACTTTTTTATGTAACACATGAAACAAAGAAACTAATAATGGCCTTAAACAGCCACAAGGCTTTTTATCAAGCTCCCTGCCTGGATAATATGGCTTTCAAATCATACTGAGTCATTTACAACACACATCTCTTAAAGCAGCAACACCCTTCCCACCCCCATCCCCCAGCTACCACCCCCACCCCCCCTATTTTTTTAAAGGATGGGAATTTGGGGGTCCCGGAGCTGAATTGCATTATTTTAAGACCCTTCCTGGCACATTTACCGGTAAAGATGAATTTCCATAATTTACCATTTTTTCGCGCTGGGACTTAAATCTCCCGCGTCACCCTTCCAATAGGAAGCTGCAATGTATGACGTGATATGGAGATTTAAAAGCCATTTTGTTTCCCCAAGAGGGGACTGAAATGCCAGGTGTCCAGTATTGAACCGGACTGTCCTGTATTTGGACACTCTGTCCATTAAAAAATGTGAGGTAATTCTGGACATTACAGTATTACATCTCTGGACATAGTGACCTGACTGACTTGGGGATCCGCAGGATTTCCTAAGCGGGGAGAGAGCAGGGCTGTTGCTAAGGGGCTGGGCAGCTTCTTCCATCCTGATTGCCTGCTGCTGGGTAAATGCAGCCAATCAGGAGACGATGTCAAGAGCCTTGGGGTGGGGACAAGGAAGGAAGGAAACAGCATGGAGCAGTGAGAGGCAGGGTGTGTGTGTGTCTCGAGCACGTCGCACCTTTCACCATTGTGTCCAGTATTTTTGGACATGCCACCTGGCAACCCTACCTGGGGGTGAAGAGACGAACAGCCAGGATTACTTCTTTAACATGAATAGAAGCTTAAGGAGTGGCTCGGGGAGTGAAGGCACCGACTCAGAAAACAATGACACTGAGTGTGAAGAAGGGGAGCCTGGTTCAAACCCTTGTGACCTTGGGCAATCACTTTATCTCCCTATGCTTCAGGCACTGAAAATAAGGGTGTAAGCTCAGGAAAGATTGCATTGTGCCAGCAAAAATTCTATGTACAGCCCTGCATGCACAAGAAAAAACTATTATTATTAACTTATCAAAGTATTTAGTGACCTACTGTATACAGCGTTGCCACCTCTCCGGGTTTGACCCGGAGACTCCGGGTTGGACCCGGAGACTCTGGGTTTAGGGCACTTCCCCGAACGACTACGGGGTTGCCATTGTCAATCTCACTGTGGTGCGGCAGCGTCTCCGGCATTCTCCGTTATTTTCCTGCAACGCGGGATGGCAACGTGGCGCCGCGCCGCGTCATAACGTCATGTAGCCTCTGGTTGCCACGGCAACACGGCGTCATATGACACCGCGCAGCCATGTTCACTGCAGTTGGAGGGGGAGTTGCAGCAGGATGCCGGGAGATGCCGTCACACCACGTAAGGGATTTTTTTTCCTCCTTTTTCTCCTGGTTGGCCCTGGCTGTATATATTGAGTTCTTACATACAGCAATACAAGGATGTGGGGGGAAGAGGGTTACAGTGATTGATGCTCAGAAAATACCATGCCACCATTTTTGCATTGCTGTCTGATACTTTTGTACGTCTAGAAAAAAGGAAGGTACTGTGTTAACCTAAAATGTATTAAAACTAATTATTTGCATTTGACACAGATGCTATAAGATGAAGTATTTACATATTGTCTGTCTGCTATTAACAGAGAATTAAACACATTGTTTGATGAAGGTGCTAAAGATAGGATTTTTTTTCTAGTTTGATTAGACAAGTGTTTTTAAACCTTTTTTGTTGTTGTTAAGGAACCCTATAATTATAGTGTGAAATTCTGAGGAACCCTAACCCTCTTTAATAGCGCACCTGAGATCCGATGCATTGTAAGTGTAGCCAGGTCCCTTGTTGGTAGCGGGGCCGCGTGCGAGCAGCGCGCGTCTCCCTCTCTCATGCGGCCGTTTGCCAGGGACGCGAGTGGGCCGCGGTCGCGTCGCGAAGGTCCCGGCGGCTTGCGGAGCAGGGCGCCGCCATTACTAAGTGCGTTGCGCATGCGCAGGGCACAGAAGCGCCGGTAGGAATGCAGGAAGGTCGCGCATGCGCAGAGCAGGGCAGTCCACCCCCAGGGTGCACAGGGGCAGAGCCACATGACCCCAGGGAGCCAATAGGGCTGCAGCATCACCCTGTAAGGAGATTGATACATTTTCGCGCACTGAGCCACGCTAGTCAGTGCAGGACCGGGAGAGCTAGGGGAAGGAGGTGAGTGCAGGGGTCTGTGACCCGCTGCAATAGGCCAGAAAACCCCTAGGCCCCAGATAGGTCCTGACCTCTCCCAGCTTGTGGTGCATAGGGACTGGCCCTAAGTTAGGGACTATCCCCTTATTGTCAGTGATAGATAGGGACACAGCGGACGCTGCGCTCCCTGAACGGAGGCTTGGGCTCAGGCCTACACCCCAGAGACAGAGACGATCTCCAGGGTGGGATCGCCCCTGGGGACCCTGTGCAAGGAGACCCGGGATCAGAAAGCATCACCAAGCGACTGATCCTTTGCAAAGTTGTTTGCTGGCCCGAGTGCAGGAGCACTCGGCAGGTACCTCATAAGTGCACCAACCTATACCATTCTAACATTATCTATTCACATAGTGGCAGCGCTGACCACGGGGAAACAAGGGGTAGGCTGTGGACACGGTGCGGGGATACATGGTGGTGGGCGGGTATACTCCTAGTGGAGTAAGAGGCACTGAGAGGACTGAGTTACCTGGGGGAGATAACCCCTAGAGGGGGAGTGTTATTAGTGTATGTTATGAGTGTGTTATTGCCTGCATATATATATTCCTGAGTACGTGGTTATTGTATATGTGGGTCCTGTGTAGCCAAACTTCTATATATCCCTAGAACCCTACACAGGTGGAGGCGCTGAAACCAAGAACGATCCAGAGGATTCACCCCAGGCTCTCACTGGCGGAGGCTCAGACCTCCTGTGAGCCTGACAGGTATAATGCACCACACCTGGTAACATATAGGTTCCCCCTTACATTTATATATATATATATATATACGATTGGGTGGGGTGGAACAACCGTTACATAAGTAACCCCAACCCTCTCTAATAGCGCTTATGAGATCAGATGCATTGTAAGAAACCCCAACCCTCGCTAATAGCGCGTCTGAGGTCAGATGCATTTTAAGGAACCTCAATTCTCTCTAATAGCGCGTCTGAGGTCAGATGCATTGTAAATTCTGTATTTGGTACACTTTTGAAGTGACCTGAAAATTGTAGGGAACCCTTTAGGGATGCCTGGGGAACCCAACAGATGATTAAACTCTTGTTCTTTGGTGTACCTGTCATGATATTGTAACGTTGCAGGATGCTCTTACTGTCACTATGTATAAAGAGTAACGGTATCTCATTTATTTATTTATAAAATGTTTTACCAAGAAGTAATACACTGAGAGTTACCTCTCTTGGTTTTAAGTATGCCCTGGGCACACGTACTATGATAACTATACATGGTCATATTAAATGAAGAGGGTTATACAGGCATACCCCGGTTTAAGGACACTCACTTTAAGTACACTCGCGAGTAAGTACATATCGCTCAATAGGAAAATGGCTGCTCACGCATGCGCCTGTCAGCATGTCCTGAACAGCAATACCGGCTCCCTACCTGTTCCGAAGCTATGCGCAAGCGGGGAGACTATAGAGCCTGTTACAGATGCGTTATTTACATCAGTTATGCACGTATATGACGATTGCCGTACAGTTCATGCATCGATAAGTAGGGAAAAGGGAGTGCTTCACTTTAAG